>NW_019725847.1:197657-265054 GCF_002891405.2 Cryptotermes secundus
TGTTTCAGCCCTATACAGAGCTATGCTCCAAATGTAGCATTTCACTAGTTTCTTCCTCAAATTTAAGTCCAATTTGCTGGTAAAAAGATTCTTCTTCTTGCTAAATGCAGCTTTTGCCATGGAAATCCTGGATTTAATTTCACTAGTACACCTTCTATCATCTGTTAACAAACAAACCAAATGAAGAAAGCAGTTTTCTGGGATTTGGCACCCTGTATACGTGGTGTTAACCGACGTTTCGGAGGAACGTATCGCCTCCATCTTCAGGGTAGAAGAAAAAATATAAGAAATCTGCAAGCGAGGAGACCGTGAGAACCGGTAAAAGCAGACAAACACAGAAAAACGCACACAAACATCCATGTCCTGAGTGGGATTCGAACCCACGATCCCGGCTTCCGAGCGAGCGAAGACAGTGCATGCCTTAGACCGCTCGACTACCGTGACCGGCAAGCTAAGGTATTATTTTCCATATAACATTAATAATTTTGAACGAGAACACATGCAGCGGGTTTATAACAAAATTGGCAACTAATTTTTTTTTTTCCATAAGAAAACATTTCTTAAGTGTGTACAATTATCCGTGTAACAAGCTCTGTAGTAAGTTTCCAGAATACAAGCTGATAGCCGCTCAGCTCCTCAGCAAAGTCCCTACTCCGATAGAACCCAATTGCTCACAAAGTTCTCTCAAAGGCCTATCACTGGACACTATTCTAATCCCCCTCGATCATATTCACACGTCACAACGTACTTTGCAAGTGCTGTCTCTGTGAAGCAGTTCCTCATGGCCGCCAGCTGCTTCCCAAACTTCTTCGGCTTTACCAGTTTTTACGTCTTCTTGGTGACCATTGCCTGCTGTCAGCTGGAGAAGCTGCGAGCGAACCTCCTGGATATCAGACAGGAATACAAGACACAAGAACAGGACTCGGGTGCTGAGACTGACCGAGAGGAAGAAGAGACCCTAGTACACACGTCTCAGGAAGTGTTCCGTCGGATGCAGGGAGAGCTCAAAGACTGCATACGGCACCACCAGCAGATACTAAGGTGCGTGACCCAAAAAATGCGGCTTAAAATGTTAAGTCAGTATAATTCAAAATGTGATTTATGTTTCATGGCTCAGACAATCCATATATTCAATTACACCTCAATGAAATATGGTGAATAAAACTCACTTTTTTTTTTCGAAAATAATGACATTATGTTTCAGCTGACCTAAATGGAAACCAAATCGAAGTAGGGGAATAAATATACGTATATCACACAAAAAAACATTGACTTCAATGGGACATACATTGTATTTTAGACAAATATTTTCTTCATTTGGTCTGTTGTTTTGAATATCAGACTCGTCAAGTGTCGAAATAGCCTTGATAAAGGAGTTGTTCATGGCAGAATTAACAAAACCTACGTTTCCATTGCGGACTTCTCGTACTAAATCCTCTGTTCTTAACGTCACATTCAGTTAATTTAATCCAACGTTGTCAAAATTGACCCTTAAAATAGCAAGGTAGACTTGTGCAGAAATGGACATTGGATGGAGTACTTTTCGATTCAGATATTTTTATTGTTAGCAATTATTAGTTTTTAAGAATTATTAGTATTATTATCAATATTATTAGAGGGACATAGATGTATTTAGAACAAAAATTCTGTCTCTTAAGTATATTTTATAGTTGCACTCTTAATTATTAATTTTTAAAATACTCCTTTGTTCAGTATTTATATGCTTTGTATACATACATTGTATTTATATTTAATTTTTTTTCTTATTGCATCATGGTTTTGAAGGTGGCATAAACTACTTTATTATCTGAGTGGTACAAGTGGACTAGATTTTGCCTTTGTATGTATGTGTTTATTTTGTTTGTCCTTTTGCTTGTGATTGTGTCAACGTTAGCCTTTGGGTTCCTGAGCTGTTAAAATTACATTATTATTATTATTGTGATTATTATTATTACTGATGTATGACGGAATTTTTATTATTATTATTATTCGTACTATTACTGTTATTGTATGAACTTTTCGTCTTTTTTATTTTGTTTCTAAGTCGTTTGCTGTTGTTTCTTTCTTATTACGCGTGCAAACTTTGTAATTTGCCTCTGGGATAGTAAGTTTCCACATAAATAAATAAGAATATATTTGAAATTGAATTTGAATTGTTATTTGCTTCTGGATATGTTCAGTTTGCATGAAAAGAGTATTAATTCACTTAATTATTTGTAAGAAATTATTACTGAAGTACAGATTTGGTGTACATTATGTGCGAGACATAACCTGAACGGCAATGCTATCATCAGACACAAAGCGCAGCAAATAAAATTCTGAAATTCAACAGCTTATGAAATATTACCGTGAAAAAATAGCATAATTACAATCTGTTATCATACAGCCTCGATTAAATTTTTGCTTGAGAGATTCTACTTCACAGATTCATGCTTCTGGCCTGTTGTTAATATCAATTGTAGGGAAATGAAAATAACGAACTTTAGATGTACTTTAATAACATAATGCTGATACCACACTTTATGAAAGTGATTGAATTTGTTTAGAAGTCTGAACGTGAAGTAGCCGCATAGGCCAAAACTTACAAAACAAACGAACTTCGTGGTTTTAGTCCGCAAGAGAACTAACTTCGCACTAACTTCGCCGAGAAGCGGCGGTCGCTCTGTTGGTATGGTTCGGTCGGCCTGTGTAAACACATATCGTAATAATCTCATAATGTCATTTTCTTCCTCAAATAAGGAAATTTGGATGAAGTCTTCAAAGATGTCCATTCTAAACTTTATTCAAAAGATACCAGGGACCCCTTATATCGTATTGGCTTTCTGACAGAGCAATTTTCTTTACAGACAAATTTGTCTTTTTTCTGACAGGTACATGAAGGCTTTGGAAGAAGCGATGAACCCAATACTGATGGGCCAGTTCCTTCTAATTTTAACGGGGATGTGTTTTGCAGCCTTCTCTTTTGCCATGGTACGGTATATATTTGTGAATTTTACCGACAGCTTTAGGATAATTAGTTCAAGTACAGGGAACATAATGCATGGTGTACGTATGAGTCGAGAAAATTAGTAAGTTTACTGCCGTAAGAAAAAAAGTGACAGTTTGTTCAGCCAGAATAGACACGCATCCTCTCTTGAGAAGAAGTCTTTTTCAATTTCGACATCTCGAAAATAAAAATCTTTACACTCTGTTGAATTAAGTACTTTCTGTTATGTCCGGGAGTTTTTAAGTTCTCTGAGGCAGTGGCTATGAGGATTACCGTCTCCTACAATATTAGGTCACGTAACCTGGTACATTGTTAATAACGTTTCGGAGTAATTTTTTGTCTCCATAGTCAAAGTAAAAGTGTGTCCTGAAGATGGAGGTAGAGTTATATCTGTTTTCTTTATTAATTCGATTCAAAGACATGCAATTTTAAATAAAATTACTAGGCCATAATTCAGTCGTTCAGGTTGATATAATGTCACTCTCTAGACTTGAACTCGAAAGGTGCTTGGTTCGAATTTTGGACAAACCAGCAGCTATCCTGACTGCGATTTTTCGTGTCTCTTTTTCTTTCCGGTCCCTCCATGAAAATTCCCCGGGGAGGGCCTCGGTTTGGCTGCGGTCGCTTCTATGTAAATACTTTCAGTCTATCCTTAACAAAATATCCTTTCATTCGACGCTACATACTGACAGGTTTAAAAATGAACTACACACGAAATATACTTTTGAGATTGAAAGTACACATGGGGCATTATGTCTGTAAGTTCCATATATAAAATCCTGCCGGACATCCGACGGAGTTCTCAACTAAAGTACAGATATTACCGAAAAATTTATATAGGCCTACATCGCTAGTTGAATCCATTTTACACTTTCATATCACGAATCTATAATCTCTATAAGTAGGTTTCATTCCTTCAGATGTAAATAAGTCCTAAGGACATGGACAAAGAAGTATTAGGGTATAAAATGAAATATAAAAGAAGAATGTTCTATACAATATATAAATATACTCGTACGTGTACGAGTATAATACTTTCATATTGTCTGTGTAGTGACTTTGTTTCTTTACTAAGCAATCACATGTAATTAATTTGTGTTTGATATTCACAAGCTAAGGCATTAATGAGCCGGTCACGGTAGCCGAGCGGTCTAAGGCATGCACTGTCTTCGCTCGCTCGGAAGCCGGGATCGTGGGTTCGAATCCCACTCAGGGCATGGATGTTTGTGTGCGGTTTTCTGTGTTTGTCTACAGGTAGAGGCCTTGCGACGAGCTGATCACTCGCCCAAGGAGTCATACCGTCTGTGTAAGATCTAGAAAAACCGAAGTGAACGGAGAAGTTCATGGAGGTATACCTAGGCCCACTGGGGCTGTAGTGCCAAGGAAAAAAAAAGTTTTAATGATAGGACGGATACAATAATCTTTCACCTTCAGAAACTTAAATGAATAAACGTAAGAATAATTAAATATTTTTACAGCGCATTCAATTTCATCTGTCTTTTAATATATTGAAGTGTTCTGCTGTAGGTTACAATATTTATGAAATTTGTTATAGGAGTATATAGATTATTAAAGACGAGTTTATAAGCATTTAATAAGAGTTTATAAATTATATATGATGTAATAAGTAAGCAATTCCATCATTTCATTAGAGTTTATTTAAAGAAAGCCTAGAAAATGTAGTAGTACTTTTGCCATTATCATATAAATTATGTTCATGATGACATTAAGGAATAAAATAGAGTAAATATTCCTGAGCAGAACAAAATAGAATTGTATATAATAGAACATAGTATAATAGAGTACACTAGAATAAAATGGGATAGAATGGGATATAATAGAATAGAAGAAAACGGAAGAAAGTTGAATAAAATCAATACAATTTCCCTTCTTATCCTCTTTCTGACCAAGTTAAAGCAATAAATAACGTTAAAATATAGTAAAAAATTCTCCATAAATGTAAAATTTTGCCTCCTGTTGTAACAAGGAAATGGATTAAATTATCAGTAAATAGAAGGTTGAAACCTTTGTTCCCAATAGACACCTTTCACAACGCCTAGGATTTGCACTTGCTGGAGACCAGAAGTTATATAACCGAAATAATTTTATGTCCATAACGCAAATGTAATTACTTGTAACTTGTGAATGTGTTCCTCAAATACAAGTCTCATTATGTATAACACGACATAAAAGTGGCCAAATTTATTGACAGCTTTCAAAAATGTGGGAGAATAAGGAAGAGAGTAGCTTGAGGCTGTAAATTTAGCGTAAGGAATATTCACTGTACTGGTTTTGGTAAGAACCATGATGAAACATGCTTTGTGCCCACAGAGCTTCGGAAACGGTTTGCATATGACTCAGGCTGTCTTGGGATACGGCGCATTCTTGGTACAACTCTACGCCTATTGTTGGTTTGGAGGAGAGCTGACTCGACTGGTACTGAAGTAGCATCCCCACAGTGCAGTTGTAGAGGGTGAAATATTCAGCATTGTTACATACAGACAAACCACCCAATCATAATATTAAACGGACCAAATATCCTTCCATAAAAATTTTTGTAAGCATGAGTTATAGATGTCATTATGCCGTTCTGGGTTACCACAGCGACTGAGTGTCCAGCGTTAAGACGTTGCGTGAAGGTACGCCTACGGGCGAGTGAAGACTTCTGTTTGTGTATTGTGTGTATTAGGCGAGTATCGATAAAATTTGCCGGTCGATGTGGATTCGTTGCGCTGACCACGCGATACCCTCTATCCGCTAGAGTTGTCACTAACTTCGCCGACAAAGGGCGGTCGCTCGGTCGATTTAGTTCGCTTGCGGACTAAAGTCACTGAGTTTTTTTTCTATCGATAATGTTTTGACGTAGATAGGAAGTGTAAACACTGTATAAGGAAGATGTTTTACAATTATTTGTGCGTGTCATTCGTGGAAGATATCTCCAATCATTGACTTCAAAAAATAAATTGATGTAATACAGGTACAAAGCAAAGTAAGTAGAGGTATCCCTGTAAAATGCCGTGGAAACCAATAGGGTTGTGAGATGTTGAGGTTCCCACAGTTTCTAGACAATCGGCCCACAGATGGCGGTAAGGTTGCCAGCCTTACGCGCTTCCACCCTTTACCCCCAAGATTATCCTGATACTCAATTCTGTTAGAGGCTGAGACGACCCCAGGGACATAGTATGGCTGGAAGGATTAGGTAAACTGAAAAAATCCACCGCATCGGGATTCGATCCCGCGACCCTCCGGCTTGTAGCGTAGTGCCTCAACTAACTACGCTACAGCGTGCCCCTAAATGAAGTGCCAACAACACGTGGTGTTCCCCAGCTGTCAACCATCCAAGTACTAACCACGCCCAATGTTGCTTAACTTCGGTTACCGGACGAGAACCGGTGTTTTCAATATGGAATGGCCGTTAGGTATGGCAAGGAATAAGAGGGAGAGAGCGGGAGAAATTGATAGTACGGACGTTTATACAGAGTGTTCAAATGTTTGCAGGCTTTAAGGGAATACGGTACTTACCAAAATGAGAGAAGAAGACCCAGTAAATATGTTTCCAAAAATTATTGTTAAATGAGACATGTGGGAGTTCTTAGGAAGTTCGCTTCTTAAGAAGAGAGAAAGAAGTTCAAAGAAGAAGTATGCAAAATATTTTAGCTTCTGAAAATGTCAGTGTTCCTCATACCTCGAGAATTTTCCACGAACACTCACTCTACCCATACTACTCGTACATCCAGCGAATGAAAGGCTTACTCCTCCTGACCATTGTGCAAGGTTGGTATTTTGCCACTGGCTTCTTGCAAAATGCGTTGCAAACATATAGTTTGTAGCTAATATCCTCTTTACTGATAAGCTAAGATTCACAAAGAACGGTATTGCAAACTTTCGTAATATGTTCTTATTGTCCTACATATGTAATTAAATTCACTCAATTTCCTCTCTAGCTCTTTATTCTCAATCACTAGAAAACACCGTAAGTAGTTAAACATTTTCTTCTTCTGAAGGATTATTACATATAAGAGCACGAATATCTCATGAGTGTTTTCCTTTTAAAAGCCATTACTTTGGTTTTATTTGTTAATAACATTATACTACAAGCAACTTTAGCTATTGCAATGGAATATTGGAATCGTAGTAGAATTTACTAGTGTGTTCTTCTAAAAAACCAGTATTAAAATAAATAAACACTGGCCAGGCATGCACTGTCTTCACTCGCTAGGAAGCCGGGATCGTGGATTCGAATACCACTCAGGGCATGGATGTTTAGTTTGTGTGTGTGTGTGTGTGTGTGTGCGCGTTTTTCTCTGTTTGTGTACAGGTAGAGGCCCTGCGACGAGCTGTTCACCCGCCCAAGGAGTCCTACCGAATGTGTAAGATCTAGAAAACCAAAGTGAACGGAGAAGTTCGTGGAGGTAGGCCTAGGCCCACTGGGGCTGTAGTGCCAAGAAAAAAAAAACACTGGTCAATTTGGAAATACTAAGAGACGAATAGCTGATCACAGTGACTGCGTGGACTAAGGCATGAAATTTCTTCGCTCGCTCGATCGCTGGGATCGTGGGTTCGAATTCCACTCAAGGCATGAATGTCTGTTTGCGTTTATTCTGTTTTTGTGTTGTTCTGTGTGTAGGCAGAGGCCTTGCGACGGGCTGATCTCCCGTCCAAGGAGTCCTACGGAATGTGCATAGGATTAAGAAACTGAAAAAGGGACCAAGGTGAAACAAAGGGCTGTAGAGTCATTATAATGATAACAGACGAACACAGGTAAGTGTATAAGTGTCCAATATCTGGTGATGGCTTAATGAGCTGACTGTACAGTGTGCCCATACTACAAGTTGTGGTGATTGAATAAAAGAAAGAAAAGTAAGGTTGAAGAAAACTATTCAACAAGAAACCCTTCTCTTGTATTTGCTAGTATGTTAAATTACCGTTAACAGAAAGGGTGAAATGTTGCAGGCAGAGAGTGTGAGGGATGCGGCCTGGAGATGTGACTGGGTGGGGATGCCTGTCTCTTTCCAGCGCTGCCTCGTCTTCATCACAGCCATGGCCAGCAAGGGGTTTACCCTCACAGCTGGGAAATTCGTTCCAGTGTCCAGGACCACAATGCTCAATGTACGCATCATTTTTTTTACTTCACGCAAAGAATGCAATGCCTGACTCGATCTAATATTCATAGTTCCTGGAGTTTCGTATTCCGACTTACTCACTCATGGAGATAAGTCCTTCTTGAGAAGCTGCCAATTGTGCAGCCACTCAAGAACTTCCCAGCGTTTTATCTAGTCCGAAGGTTCAAAGTGTTCACAAGAGCGCTCCAACGGTCCCTATACTGAGCCAGATTAATCTAACCCATACCATCCCATCCTATCTCTCTAAGATTCATTTTAATACTAGTATTTTCCACCCACCTACGCCTTGGTGTTCCCAGTTGTCTCTTTCCTTCGGGCTTTCCCATCAATATACTATATGCATTGCTCTTCTCCTCAATTCATGCTACATGCCGTGCCCACTTCATCCTCCTTGCCTTGATCATTCTAATTATATTTAGACAAGAGTACAAGTTACGAAGCTCCACATAATGCAGTTTTCTCCAACCTCCCGTCATCTCATCTATCTTCGGTCCAAATATTCCCCTCAACACGCTGTTCTCAAACACCTTCAGTCTATGTTCCATACCCATACAGAACCACAGGCAAAATTGTAGTTTTTTATGTTCTGATTTTTATGTTTTTGGACAATAGGCGAGAAGACAAAGTATTCTGGACTGAATGGTAGCAAGCATTGCCCGAAATCAACCTCTTAATTTTTTCCTTAACCAGGTTTTGGTTCGTTTATCCACAGGATCCGTCCAGGTATGAGGCTTCGTTTCGTATTCCAACAGTTTCATAAATGTAAGATTTGAGGCTTTCACGGAGGTGACTATGAAGAAAGCAGTCCTCTGGGATTTGGCACCGTGTATATGTGGTGTTAACCGACGTTTCGGAGGAACGTATCGCCTCCATCTGCTTTTACCGGTTCTCACGGTCTCTTCGCTTGCAGATTTCTTATATTTTTTCTTCCACCCTGAAGATGGAGGCGATACGTTCCTCCGAAAGGTCGGTTAACACCACATATACACGGTGCCAAATCCCAGAAGACTGCTTCCTTCAGTTTCATAAATATTCATTTTTCTTCTCACTACGTTGTCCGTAATCGAAATTCGTAAATCTACAGCAGAGGTATGACATGCCGACAGACGGACCTATATATTCTGCATTTCCATAATTCTCAATAATATTGTATTTAAACACCCTACAGCATCAGTTGATCACTTGGCATATACGTATTGATACACATACATAGACCTCCAGTCCGGCTTCACAGGTTACTGATTGAATTACAACTTAGTCTACATTTTCATGTAGATTTAACGACATGTTTCGGCAACACAAGGACATCATGAGTTACATATGACTGCATGCCTAAATAATTAGACCGTAAGATGGCGAGGGCTGTTGTCAGATATAGAGTCGACAATACGTAGATGTGGTTTGGATTTGAGAATGGATTCATTGACCACTTAAACACACGACTTCGAACTACAAGCAATTACACCGCCACCGCTAAGCTCCACAATTCACAAATCACCACAACACCCGCTAAGCTATCTCCATCCCTCTGTATTCACCAGCCATTCCCAGGCAACGGCTTCTAACAGCGGAGATTCTTCAGCTTCATGCGCTCAAATCCTCTCTTCACAGACTCCCATACAGAACAGATTACTGACCATCGATTGACTAAGTTCCAACCTTGTCTCTTTCTTATAACATCTCTGTATGGATACAGCAGGAAACACAGATATTTCGTTGTTACATTCGTGTCTGTTATTGCATGAACGTGTTTACCGAGCCGTTGTCCAGAAACGGCCCTGATATATCTGCCCATCTAGCTGTTGCTGCATAGTAACGGATCTACACGCTGCAATACAAATCAAATATGTACCTGGAAAAATTTAATATACAATTTTTAAATTAATTAAGAGACACACACTGGCGACCGGAAGACACGTAATTTTACAAAAAAAAAATTAGTCGTTTCTTCATAGTTATCAACGATGCTACACACAAGGATTCAAATTTGACGAAATTATACACAAGTTACTTGTTATCAAATTACACTTTGGTCACTTCACAATCTCTACAAGCACACACGTGTTATATTTCAATACTGTAGTGTTAGACACAGCAGAACACATTCTGTTGAACAGTGATTTACACAAGATTACCGAATAAAGTTGGATTTAGCAGAAGACTGTCAGCAACTGTTTGTTCTATATAGCAGTCAAAATAAAGGTCTTCAAGACCAATATCGAAACTGAGTGTCTACTGTCGAGCGGCCGAGTTCCCGGAGTGGATACTATTATATCTTTTGAACTCAAAAACTGTCTTAAATTAAATAAATTAACATAATATTGTCATGAAAGGGAGTAGAAGGTGTTTGGACATGAGATTGAATTTATTGACCGCTTTAACAAACGACTCGTGGATACAGTTAATTATAGTGCCAACGCTGATTTCCACACTTTAAAAAACACTACATCACCCGCTAAGTCTTTTTAGTCTGCTGTCTTCACTAGTCGTTCCCTGGTAATAGCTTCTAACAGCTCTCACTTCGTTACCAGCTGGCTCTCAGCTGCACCGACTACATCTCCTTTTCACAGACTCCCTTACAACCGACTGTGAAATCTTCAGAGTCAGAGTCAGAATCAGAGTCAGAGTTCCTTTACAAGAGATGGGAAACCGCCAAGCAGTTCATGTTGGTAATAAACACCTTGAGATACATGACCGCTAATTTTATTTTCCAAATGAACATTCGCGATTATAGTCCTTATGTAACATCCTCTCTGACGAGAGGATGGGTCTGTCGTTTACCATATTTTACTATCTCAAATTCGAGACCCCCCCCCAGTACCTGGAGGCATAGGTCCCCATATTTCCCCCCGGAACAGAGTGGCCCGGTTATACCCCAAGGCACTGGGCTCCCTTTTCTTCTCCTCCCACGACTCGAGAGTCTCTTGCCCCAGTTGTCCTTATATCTCGATATAGACCGCCTACAAAACACCGTTCATTGTTGTACTTAGTCGTTTCCTGGGGAACATGTTTGTTTGCGAAAGCGTTGCTTAACAACGGCTGCCTATACTTGCATATTAAGAATCTGCTGCCCAGCAGCGGATGTTGTTTCGTTGTTTCTTTCGAGGTCGTTACCCAGTAACGGGTACCTGTCCGAGTATATGCAGTTACATTCAAATTGGTTCTTACTTTAAGCTTCCCTCATAGTGTCGTCCTCTCATTTGTTTCCGAAAAGAGAAATCAGTCAACAATTTGGAGTTATGCATGTTATTCTACCATGTCCCAATTACATGAACCATAGAAAACAGTCGCTCTATAGTTGACGTTTGTTTACCGAGCCGTTGCTTAGCAACGCTCTGTCCATCACGTTACATTATTTTAGTGCCAATTTGTCTGTCCTGAACCCTTTTTATTGAAGATTAAGTGACTGCTTGCTCATGTTCTCAGGTCATCAACCAGACTTTCTCGTATCTAATGTTCCTAATGCAAGTGAAAGACAAGGAGAAAGAAGATGCATGAGCTATCGCGAGGCACACGCTGAGGCGCTCTTCTGATTGCACCCTGCACTCTTTCACGTTCTGCAGATAGTAAAGTGGACTTTCCAAAAAACGATGAAGACACAAATACAACTATAACTATACTTCCATCTAATTATCTTCCTTTTCCGTGTATTGTAACATTACTGCGCTGCTGAGCGATCATAACAGAGTTATTATCTGAAAACCTGTAATTGTTCAGGATATATCAAATTTATATTGCAATCAATTTATAATAGATTATTTTGAATTGTTTCATTTTTGGTCCGTTACACTATCAATCACAAAGTCAATAGAAAGTCCTTCGAGTGTAACAATGTTTTTNAGTGTTTTCATGTGTTTGTAATATGTGCCTCTGATGATGGTTTTCTTAAACCGAAACATGTAAGGCAAGTGAGATAAAGAAGTGACCTAAAAACATTGTTACACTCGACGGACTTTCTATTTATTTTATAATAGATTAATTTTTTTTAATTTTATAATTGATATTTGTTGTTGATTAGCAGCGGCGTTCAGTATAAATTGTATTATTTACACATTAAACAGTAATTTTAATAGAAATGTAATTAATATATGAGTATGTTGAATATAATTATTATTCCTTTGGAAATTCTTCCAAGTAAACAGGCCATTGCCTTTTCATGAGTGACTTAAAATAAAAAATAATTAATATTTGTCAGTAAGTCACACTAGTAAATGACCAGAGCCACTAAGTCCAATTTAGAAATAACTAAAATTAAAATAGTATAATTAATATAATGTTTGTCGCCAGAAGTAGATTGGTTACCTTAAAAGATTTTACTTCGTGGAGCTGCGACAAATTTGTTTCGCATGTAAACGTCAAGAACACGTGTTTACTCTGCCGACACCTAACCATAAGAGATGTTTATGTCGTGATGAAACTTGATAGCCAATGTAAAGAAAGTAATTGATTTGTCGGTATAAAATCTAAAGACTACCTCAACTTAAAAATTAAAACCAATCAGAGGACAACTTTTGTGAACAAAGTCAGTTTGAGTTTTCATAGCGTCATAACGCTACAACAACTAAGACAGTCTCTTTCAAGTTCTTGAAATGGCCGGATGTAGGCGCTTCATCTCCATTAAACAGTCAGCTTAAAGAAAGCAGTCTTCTGGGATTTGGCACCGTGTATATGTGGTGTTAACCGACGTTTCGGAGGAACGTATGGTTCTCACGGTCTTGTCGCTTGCAGATTTCTTATACTTTTTCTTCTACCCTGAAGATGGAGGCGATACGTTCCTCCGAAACGTCGGTTAACACCACATATACACGGTGCCAAATCTCAGAAGACTGCTTTCTTCACAGTCACCGCCGTGAAAGCCTCAAATCTTACACAGTCAGCTTAAAGTTTTCAAAACAGACAGGGGTAAATTCTTTCTTAAGATTTCAAAGCGTAAAATTGCAAACACTGTCATCAAGCACATTTTAAGTTGAGTATTATGATTTGTAAATGTGTGCGAGTAGCAGTGAAGCAATACATATTGACTGGGTAACTATCAAAGAAGTTGACAGACCACCAAAGCGTTTGCCTTTGCCTGCCCAAGTAGTATTTTCCGAATGACAAAAAATGCTAGTGCCATAGAAGCCCCAGTCTGGCTTCGAGACTATCGAATAAAATGTACATCACATGAAGCATCTGGTGTGGACAGACTGAGGTCCCCAGGAGATGGGAAATGACCAGTAGTAGACCCCTCCTCTTGTAGAAGGAGAGGCAACATTTCAGAACAATTTTAAATTTTGGAAAGAACCAAAAAATATGGCCATGGGTCCTGCCGGGTCCCGAAACCAAGACTGGCTGTGCTGGTTGAGGGACAGCAACAATAAACCCAACCCGACAACGTCCATTGTTACGTGAACAAGCACAACATTTCCTGAACCCGCGTCTGAATGTCTGTGGTAAACGAGTGCGGAGCAATGGCGACAGCGTGACCAGTAAAGTAAAATCAATTAAATTCAAAGAAAAAATTGATCTACTGCCATTTCGTCAACCACACATCTCACGTAAATTCACCAAGGATTGAACTCGAGGCACCATGAAGACAGAATTCAGAGTCCAACGGCCTGAGCTATGTGTCACTATTTAATTCGTTCTCATCAACGTCATAATTGGTTCCGCAAACACGCTAGACTGTTCCTGTTTTCCGTACCTTATTCAATAACAATATCCAAACTTTATATGTTGTATAATATGCATCATCGAATGATAGGACGATTAAAATAAAACAAACACAAACTCTGTGATTTTAGTCGGCAAGCGAAATATACCGAACGACCGAGCGACCGTCGTTTGTCGGCGAAGTTAGTGCCAACTTTGACGGATAGAGAGTGTCGCGTGGTCAGCGCAACGAATCCCCACGGCCGTTCATTACGGTTTTCTAGAACGGAGCCGCTGTTTCCTTGAAATAGCTCCTCAATTATCCTCACGAGGCTGGGTGGACCCCGTTCCAAGCGCACTACTCAGAAAATCTGGTAGCGCCGGGAATCGAACCAGGACCTCTGGATCTGTAGGCAGGAACTCTGACCACTAGACCATAGAGGCGATCAGCGAATGATAAATTGGGAAGTATGTGGAATGAAGTCGTCGTGACCTACTTTAATGCATTCCCCGCATTTTGCTGGAGTGAGTGAAGAAAAAAGCTCCCTTTGAATATCCGAATTTTGGCAGAGAATCAAACTCAGGATCTCCTGAATAAAACAGAAGTGCTAACCGCTTACCCAGTATTTCAATAGGGCGCACATATTTTCAGTACAGATTACAATAACTTCAGATTGAAGAAGTCAATATTCCTGTTGTTCAGAAGCTAACTTGAAGTAGGATAATTACAGTAATTATTTTTCTAATTATATTCATTTTCTTTCTGTTAAAAGAACGTGTTAAGCCATGGTAATTACTTTCAAATTTCACTTGATCACGCAAACCAACAAATTCTTAGTAACCACACCAGAATGTATTAACTCGTTTGTTCTACAGTTTCAGAAAGCACTCTCTCTGTACTTAGGTCAGTCGTACATAAACTCGGTCTTCTGTCACAAGAACTTTAACGTGACAACGATAACATCGAAGCTGCTATCCTAAACAGTTAACTTATTGTGTAATATACTTCACACACAATGACTCAAGATAATTTTCAGGAAGAACAGTCAAATTTTGAGAGACTTTTTTATTTTTATTTGATATGGTTTCGTCTCGCGGGTGTTCCATTAAAATCATACAAAGAATCGAAGCTCTATGATCTCTACTCCACAGTCATTTTGCTAAATGCATACTCGGTTGTCATAACAATGTCTGCGGATGCAATTCTGCACTTCGACGATTTGGAGCGGATTATGGAGAATTCCAGGGTCATAGTTCCAGCTTCAAGCTCGCTCTGGGTTCATCTGTGTCTCAGGTAACCCAAATTCAACGAGGGTGCCTGACAATTGCTAATGCAGACAACAATACCAAGCTTAAGGAAATGTGCCCTTACGGTAGCACGTGTCTGTGTGTATGTTACCTTTAGTAAATTCAGGGACAGCTGACTGATCTTCATGAAATTTCCTACCGGTATTCTGCCACTCCATTTTTGTAATTTATAATTTCTTAGCATTAATAACATGAATATGCTACATCGCGAAAATTGCAACTTGAAACTTACACTGTGCCACTCAGTGTTCTTCTAATTTTGTGGCAATAAAGCAAAACCAGTATTATAGCGTAAGATTAAATTCTATAGATTTCCAAAATGATGGTGGTAAAGAAATAGACAAACATGCAGAACTCCACGAGAAAATAGATCATAGACATATAGTATATAAGTATATAACGAATCATGTTCTATGTTTCAACAATTAGAAATATGACGAAAGTGTGAAATTTGATGTTATAGCTCTACTGAAACATTATCCACACACTAAGAATTTATTCGTATAAATAAAACTCTGTTGCCTATAGTCCGCAATCAAACTATACCGTCCGAGCGACTGTCGCTTGTCACGAAATAGAGAACAAAATTGAATAAAATATTATAATTTCCTCTACTCATTAAAGCATTTTAAGGGCGGCAAACCGCTTGAAAGAAGCTTCATTTTTTGTATATACGTGCATATTCAGGCCCTGCCCCTTTCATAAATACAGCGCACTGCTTACAAATTTCGTAGCTCTGTCCATAGAACCGAAAACAATAACAAAATATATGTAGTTAGAGAGGTGTTAATAGTGATGTGACTACTAAAATTACAAAGCTAAATTTATGATATTCCTAATTACATAATTGTAAAGTTGTCTTTAGAGAATGTATTTCTAATTGTAAAACAGTTGTAAATTGTAAAACATGAACATGGCCGTATGGTTCAAACCACCTCCATGTCTGCCAGAAATTTCCTGCTCGACATAAAAATATTATTTATTTCTTAAATAAATTTAATAATAGAAAACGCTTGGTGACAAAGAAACCAACATTCTGCCAGTAGAATAGCTGATTTTTTACCTGTAAGAAAGTAAATATTTTGTCTACTAATTTATTAATTCCCCTCTCTGAAATTAAGCCATTTACACAAAACTGGCCCCAGGCAAAGTAACAGGATTTCCCTGAAGTAATAGGAAATACAATCTGACTTCTGCTTCTTAATTCTGACATTTGAACATTTTGTCTCTGACTTGTGAGTGGTGATGAGAAGCCACATGAACAGAGCGACCTAATGAGGGCTTCCGTTAGTGAATATCGTGAATACATCACTGCGGCTCAACTGCTACGTTCTTACGTTTGAAATGCCACATGTAAACTATATTAATCTCAAAATTCAGTAAAATTCAAACAATGTACACTAGATTAAAATTCTTAAACAAATAATTTGTACAATTATAGATTTCTTGAACATTTTTCATCTTGTTTTTATTTATTATATTACTTATATATTATATTATTTGTTACATTATATATTTTTGGACATTATCCATCGTCCTGTTTCTATTTAAATTAAATTTAAATACAAATTATTTGTTTAAGAAGACTAATCTAGCCTACTTTAGGACACCATGCTATTTTCTATTTAAAACAGAACTACGGGTTATGTCCAAAAAGTCCATAACTCTACTAGTATTAATGTACAGTCGACACATACTTCAGAATAAATTGTAAATTATTTTATTCAGATTCCAGAAGAAATCGATGGAAAGACTGCTGCGTCTTGCTGCATCATTCAGTTACGAAGAACTGCACACCAAAATATCTGCAGACGATAGCTTCAAAATGACGGCACTTCTCTCAGTTATCAAACCAACAACCCTAAAAGTTCTCATTATATCGTTAGGGTACCATACATGTTACCTTTTCCTCCGCCTTGTGTTCAGAAAAGACAGGCCTCTAGCAATCAACGCATATTACGGTTTTGACACATTCAACAGCCCCATCTACGAAATGGTTAATCTCTCCCAGGTACGTCTACATACACAAAGCAGTCAACCTGTATACATTCCTAAACTTATTTGTTTTGCTTTTTTTATTATTATTAAATGAGAAAGGCAAATGTACAGAAGTAGCAAATAAGTGCAAATGTACAGAAGTAGCAAATAAGTGCAAATGTACAGAAGTAGCAAATAAGTGCAAATGTACAGAAGTAGCAAATAAGTGCAAATGTACAGAAGTAGCAAATAAGTGCAAATGTACAGAAGTAGCAAATAAGTGCAAATGTACAGAAGTAGCAAATAAATGCAAATACTGCGCTGCCGTAACTAACTTCGCAGTTTTAATCGTTTCTTGCATCCTGTTGTGTGTTTAATCAATAGTAGAATGAATTTACCGACTACACAACACGTTTTTATTATCACTACAAAACACGAATTGAATTGAATTCAATTATAATCGAATCGCCATCAAGAAATATGGTTTTTATAAAAAACTGCTGATAAAAGAGATTACTTCAGTAATCCTAAATAATGTTGCTAGGGATTAAATGACTTATGTCACTGTTCGTAATGTTACATTTCAGTATCCTGTTACACTCTACGTATCAGACTTAGAAGATTTTCCGCCGTCTAAGTGCAATGTCGTTCACTATCCTTTGTTGGACACTACATGTATTTCACAATTTTTTCGGCCTAACTGGCCATCTTCAGATGTACAGGCTGTTGTGTTCAGCAGAATCCTTGCCCACAAAAACTGTACACCTGAGATGGCCAGTTAGGCACAAACATGTATTTAGTGTCTAATAAAGGAACAACGAACAACGTTACACCTAGACGGCGCAGAAACTCCGGAGTCTGATATCATGTCACTTTTCCTGTTGACAGTTCCTGATGACAGCCGTGTGCTTTCCTCTGTTCTTCGGATCCACCAGTCTTTATGTGTATGTAGTGACGATTGCTTGCAGTCAGCTGGAAAAGCTCAAAGTCACAATTATGGATATAAACAAGAATGAGGCGGATCAAGAAAAGGAGGAGACACAAGTAGGACTAGGTGCCTCGCAGAAAGTTTTCCATCGCCTTCAGACACAGCTCAACGAATGCATACGTCACCATCAGCAGATACTCGAGTATGATATACCATATTTATTCTATTTACTCACATTCGTTTAATATTTCCTGTCCTTCCAATTTCAGTGACTCTGGTATCAATATACGTAGTAGCCAGCGGCTTAACGCGTAATTTCAAGAGGTCATTCCTGATTGATTGATTGACAGATATTCTATCAAATTGGGTTGCAGTAATCAAATGTTTTGGAGCAATGATTAGTTAAAATGCGGCATGACTTAAAGGATTTTTGAATAAGAATACTTTTAAAGGGAAAATATATTTTTCTTTTGAGGGGCTATGCTACAAGCCAGAAGGTAGCGGGTTCAAGTCCCGATGAGGTTATTAGATTTTTTCAATTGACCTAATCCTTCCAGCCGCACTATGGTCCTGGGGTTCACTCAGCCTCTAACAGAAATGAGTACCTGGATTTAATTAAATAATTTTCCTGGGGAGTAAAGAGCGGCCGGCGCATAAGGCTGAAAACTTTACCGCCATCTTTGAGCCGATTGTTTAGATAATGTAGGACCCTCAACGTCTCACAACCCTATGGGCCTTCATGGCCTGTTACAGGGATAGCTTTACTTTTTTTTTTACCATAAATATTTTAATGTAAGGAGCTGTGATCCGGTGAACGCGGTGGCCAGTTCAGAGTAACAGGGCCTCGGCCCAACTATCGGCCAGAGAACTTTACATTTAGATGCCGTGTGAGATTCCTACCGAATTTCGGGGTCCCTACGCCATATGGCTGCGCATCTGCAGTCTTTTCCGCAGAGAAGCTCTTTTTAAAAACCAGAAATCTATTTTTTTTTCAAAAATCTAATATAAATTTTATCTAACAGAAGTTACTGAAAACGTACGGTCCAACCAGCAAATGCCCAATGATACCAGACTATATGCACACGAAAAAACATTTTGAATTACTATCCACTGTTCTCGTGTGGATTTCTACGAGTATGAGCCCATAAATCGGTATTTATGGTACAGTTAACACCATTGGCTGCAAAGTACGTCTTATCGTAGAGCAAAATAAAGCGATGCAAAATGAGGATATTCACATAAGCAGCTTTACAGAGTTTCAATACACGGAGCCGTTGTGAAAACAATGTATGCTGACGTACAGTAATACTTTTCACTAAGGAAGTCCTCAAGAATTATATCTTGAAGTTATGACGCAAAGTCACAGAACACCATATGCATTTTTATATCATTATGAAGCTAAATGCCTTTCAGAATTTTACTCGCTATAACCAATACATCTTTATCTTCTGTACCTTTCATGCCTCCATCATAAAAACTCCGTATCTCGCAAGGCCGATCTGTCAGATTAAGTGGATTTTAATTGAAAGTTTAACTATCATTCTTAAAAAATTCCATTCCTAATTCAGTAAGCTTAAAAGAACATCTCAAAATCTTATTTCATGTTTTCAGATCTGACACTGGAACTCCAGTGACGGTATAACCTAAAAATTGCAAAGCTATCCTTCTAAGAGGCCGTGAAGGTCCATAGGGCTGTGAAACGTTGAGGCTCCCATATTTTCTGTAGACAACCGACGCACAGATGGCGGTAAGGTTGTCAGCCTTACGTACCCGCCGCCCTTAACTCCCCAGGGAAGATCCCTCGTACTCATTTCTGTTAAAGGCTGAGTCGACCCCCAGGGCCATAGTGCGGCTCGAAGGATTAGGTAAATTGAAAAAATCCACCTCATCGGGACTTGAACCCTCGACCTTCCGGCTTGAAGCATAGTGACTCAACCAACTACGCTACCGCATGCCCCCGACTATATAACGTAACACAAATTAAAACTCAAAAGACGTGGCTTTTAGTGCCTGTGCAAGGTTACCATGCTGCGACAACGTACGAGTATATTCCTTTCGCTCATCAGATATTGTATCTACAATAATTTCCTTTGTAAATGTGAAAATACCCTCTCAAAGAAACATTCTGAATTACGTGTTTTCTGATAAGAAAACATGGGCCTGTTCCTGTGGCGCAGTAAAATCCCATTAGAGCATAAAGACGACTAAAACCTACAGCAATCAGGAACCAAACGTGGCACTTGTAATGTCGATTGGATGTAAAGCAGTTTGGACAAAATTGATGAAATATTCTTTTCGACATGTGATAATTAAGATACTTGTATTTTATGCATGTGTATCCCTACTGTAGTTATATGCAACCGGGCAGACATCGGCTACATTCAGGGCGATAGCAGAACTATGGGCAACACTTCAATATAAATAGTTCAACTCAATTAATTTAATTAATAATTAAAATTAACAATAATTATTCTGTTATATGCAAATACTATAATTTATATCTGCCTGTGACTTCGTAATATCTATTCAAGAGAGTTCTCACCTAGGCGAATGCTTGTATTTAGTGATATTTACCAAAACTTGCTCAGGTCATTATGAAATACGGGCCTATAACTGTTCGAAACCCCCCAAAATTCTGCAATACCGATGATTCAGCTTCTAACCCTCAAAACATATACTGCAGTTCAGTTACAAAGATAGATCAGTTAATGCTGCTTAGCACAATAATCGCTGTTCATTCTGAGAACTATGAGCAACCCATAAACGCCCTCTGCAACCAGAAACAGAGATATACACGTATTATTGTTAATCATGTGGCGTATATATTAACCATTCTGGTTTAGAGGGCGGCACTTTGATGCCGTATCAATAGTCTTCATAATGTCATAATGACTGAAAATATACTGCATTCAAATAACCACCTTTGTGTGACAGGCTCATGAATGCTTTGGAAGAGTCTGCGAGTCCAGTCCTTGTATGTCATTTTCTACTAATCCTGGGTGGCATGTGCTTTGCAGCCTTCTCATTTGTCACGGTAAGGTAAATGCTTTCCACCGTCTAGCTATAATTTGTTTATTTATGGATTATTTCACATAGTTATTAGTAATTGGGACTATATTACATCGAACTGTAGGGCAATGTTTGAATAATGAACTTGGAAGGACGTGAAAGAAAGCGGCTGTGGGCATGCTTTGATATTGTGCTGGAATTTGTCTGGAGGAACTGAAGAAACCTGCGGAAAAACTTAACCGAATTATTCAGTCTCCCGTCCGAGATTTGAACAGCGCACCTCGAGTATTTAATTCAGAACCGTCATTGCTTAGCTAGTTTGCTTGATATCATCGATCAGAAGTGGTGAATACGTATAATTGTACAGATTGTGTCCGAGACGTATTGGCCATATTTCAGGATCGAGTTCCACAGAGCATATGGAGCAGATGAATTCAACATCATTATCGAGTTAAGACCTACTGGAGCAAACTACTTGCAGTATAAGTGCTGTAACTCGACCGAGTTCTTGCTTGCACACTTTCTGGACTCGTGTGGCTATGCTGTGTTGCAGTGTGGTAAAGGTATTATATTTAAGCATCCTGTTGCACTCTACACGATAAATGACACAAATTCCGTCCCAAGTGCAAACAATATATATTATATGTCTTTGATCTTGTTCTTTCTACACTACATGTTTCGGCCTCTATCGGCCATCATCAGGTGTATACTCTTAACGTTGCTGCCACACTGAACCCGGTCTAAAATTTAACATTTAAAAACACAATGTCACATTCTTCGTATTATCAACATCTACATCGTTGATATATGTCTGGTATGTAGATTATGTTGCACACGTCAAATTTGATATTCTTGTAGTAGCACTTAAAAAATCTTTAGTTATGATGTTTTTAAACCTTTTAAAATTTTATCTAAATAAATATAAATCTAAATAAAGACACACAGATAAAAGTAGCATTCCGCACACGAAACACAATAGGAAATATACTCAAACAAAAACCACAATTAGATAAATACAATAAAAGTGGCATATACCAAATGAAATGTGTAGATTGCCCATTGAAATACATTGGGCAAACAGGCAGAACATTTAGCACTAGATATAAAGAACATATACATGATATTAGAAATAATGATAGCAATTCCGGGTACTCAAATCACATACTAAATACAGGACATGCATACGGAACAATAACAGACGTAATGGAAGTTATAACAACGGGAAAGAAGGGCAGACATTTAAATACATTAGAGAAATACCATATATATAAAATAAGTAAGAAAGGCTTACACATGAATGATACACACATAGAAACACACAATCCCATATTTCAAACGATACACGAAATCTACACAGACTAACGGTACCTCTCTCTCCCCACTACCCATCCCCCCTACACTCACTAACATAAAACACAGCACACAATACAGCAGACAGCACACGTAGTACAGACAAGCAGCGGCACCCACACAAGAAGACTACATTAAGTAAGTACAAATAACAATATACACACATAAGAAAATATTACGTACAGAAAATATTACGTACATAAAATAATAATACGAATATTTGTATATTACAAATAACACCTGTACAGTGTGAAAACAAGAACTAGCCGCTCCAGCACTTAGACATAGGGCGTGTAACCCTAAGAATTTTAAATTTTAAATTTAAAATTTAGATAAAATTTTAAAAGGTTTAAAAACATCATAACTAAAGATTTTTTAAGTGCTACTACAAGAATATCAAATTTGACGTGTGCAACATAATCTACATACCAGACATATATCAACGATGTAGATGTTGATAATACGAAGAATGTGACATTGTGTTTTTAAATGTTAAATTTTAGACCGGGTTCAGTGTGGCAGCAACGTTAAGAGTATACACCTGATGATGGCCGATAGAGGCCGAAACATGTAGTGTAGAAAGAACAAGATCAAAGACATATAATATATATTGTTTGCACTTGGGACGGAATTTGTGTCATTTATCGTGGTAAAGGTAAGGTAAATTTGTCCCTGTGCTTAACTAATTAAGCATTAGGCCACGAAGAATTATGGAGGAGTGGATGTATAGACCTACGTTTCCTTGACCTCGGCACTACCTGCAACAGAGTGGTCTGCTTCACGCCCTGGCCGCTTTACCTCCGGGGAAAGTGCTCCCAGTACACTTTGAAAAGGAAGCTGGGTGGACCACAGAGGAGATCTGGACGACATGGAGAACTGTGGTTGTAGTCAAAATGCGTAACAAGTTTATGAATGAAGATTACGCTGACATGCATGTCGCACACGGTTTCTATAAAGGAAATGGCAGGGCTGCTCTGGTGGAATGTCAGCAATGATATCCACTTCGCAGAATTCCACATATCAAAACATTTGAGAATGTAAACAGGACTTCGAGGGAGTCTGGTTCCTGTCCAAGAACGTGAACAGCAGCGTGCAGAAGACGATATTCTGGTAGCAGTACAGAGAAATCAAATGGAACTAAAAGAATCACCTCCAGATCGACTGGTGTATGGCAGACACAGGCATGAAAATTTTTGTACCATGATGGTTTTATCCAAGTCACCTCCAAACAATACCAGAACATTAGGTCAACCGTGTATGAATTCGTGAATGACAGCAACCACGGCTACATATTTTGCGTGACATTCTATTCGCGAATGAAATTCAATTCAGCAACAAGAAGAATTTACAATATTCGGTACACAAAATCCTCATGAGGTAGCAGAGTGCAATTTTGAACACCGTTTTTCGGTTAAGTTATGATGTGAATTATCAGGCAATAATCCGATTGGACCACATAGTACAGAAGGAAGTTTCACAGCTCCATATTATAAGGACTTTTTCGCCAATGTACTGCCTCTGCATTAGGAGGATGTGTCTCTTGGAGCACGAAGAAGACCGTGGCTGCAACATGACGAATCACGTCGCCATTTCTGCAGACCGATAACGGAGTTTATAGCGAAAGATGAATAGAAAGAGGTGGACCAGTGGCTTGGCCCGCTCGGTATATCGAATTAAACTCATCAAATATCTTTCTGTAGTTTACATGAAGTCGAGAGTGAATTAGGGCGATAAACCAGAGGCAAGACATCAGTCAGTGGAAGTCAGAAATGAAGTTGCCTTTGGTATCAGAAACAAACTCGGACGTAGGCGGTGGCAGCCTTCAGTTGCACAACTATTGGCAGCACGCATGCAGTACATTTCGAGCATGTGTTATAAAAACCTTCAAAATTTATCGCTGTAAGCTTTTAAAATGATAATACTAAAGGTTAGTTAAGAAGAATTTTTTCTTTCAGCTCTACACTAAACTAGCCCTTAGTCGATAATGGTATCGAATCGACCTATAATGTGTCAGACTTTTCTTTTGCCCCAGCAGTCCTGTGGAACACTCTCCTGAGGTGTGGCCACTAAGTCACCGACAGATGAGAACGTTTAAATATTCACAGTGCCGAGATAAACACCAACATAAACTTTAAGGACTAGTGTGAGAATTCTGAGTGTCATGGTACCGAGTGTCATGATTAGACTTTGCGGGGATATAACGTCCTGTTGTTAGGCAGATAAGTACCAGCGTTTCGGAGACATCTGCTGCAGTCTGCTCCTCACAAGAGTCAGCATTGTTCTGTCAGATTACATGACGTAACAGGACACAAGGCAGTCATTTTTAGGGGACAACTTAACATTTTCATGTAGGATTCGAGGTCATCATAGCCGTGGTTATGATGAGTACTGTCTTCTGGTACATAAATGCCGTGTAGTGCATTGAAAGTCAACCGACGTTTCGGAAGAACATATCGGTTCCACTTTCAGGATCAAAGAGTAAGCCAAGCAAGAAACAAGCATGACTACAGGTGGAAAGCAGGGGGCACAACTTGCTACTTGCTGTCACTCTGGTTCCTTGCCGTGTTATTCCTCGAACCTGATGATGGAAGCGATGTATTGCTCCGAAATATCGGATGACTTCCAATAGACTACACAGTATGATATTCCAGAAAATGGACCTATTCCCTGCAACTTTCAATTTCCTTAAAATATTTTCATGTCCAGTAAAACAAAATGAATTACGTATATTATTATTATCCTCTGTAATTCTATATTATTCATTTCTTAATTAAATATTTATGTTTCATTCCTGAATTCGTAATAACACTTAGTTTAATGATAATGAAATTATTATTACTGTCATAATTATCAGCTATTTGTTTGTTTACTTTTACTTTATTCATTATTATTTCTTCCAAGTGTTAACCTGTAATTTGTATTTGACTTTTAATAAGTTTGTGTATAATGTAATTCATTCTTCTGCACTGTGCTGTGTCTGTAATTGGCCTTGCGGCTGTTGACTCGGCACATTAATAATAAAGAATTGAATTGAATTGAATTTTTATATACAGAATTGAAGAAGTCCTGAATTGTATAAACTATTAATGAGACTTTATAAAAACTCCGGTTGCTATAGATTTCCTATAGGAGCAGGAATAGCACAATCGGCATAGCAGGTTCAAGAGATTTTTCTCTTTTCCATACCATCCAGATCGGTTCTGGGGCCCACCCAGCTCTCTATCAAATATGTACTGGGACTCTTTCCCCGGGAATAAAGCAGAAGGGGCATGAAGCTGGCCACATGCCTTTAGCTATTGCCGAGGTCAATAATGATACAGCTATTTCTCCATTCCCCCAAACGTATTTAAGGTATTGTGTTCAATTAATTAAACACAGGAGCAACTGTACCATTTCAAATACCTTAGAATTGTCAAATATTACGATCTCTATCCGTAATTTGTAACCATTAAACTTCTGCGATATAAGGCTATTATCCATCTTTGCACGAAATTTCAGATACGCAGGTAAAATAATTTACCAGATATATTTCTAAAATAAAAAATTAAGTTTTAGATTTTCTGTTTTAGGCAGTGTGTACAAAAAAAAATATTTACCAAAAATACAAATAACAAAGCTTGCGACCCGGCGAGCTCTAGAAAAATACTTCAAATTCTACACTTATTATTGTGTCGAATGAAGGATGTCTTTTCAGGAGGAATTAATGTTGATGATAAGGAGCGGTCTAGTGTCAATCTGCTATTGAATATATTTGTCAAGAACTTGGCACTTCAGATCTCCTGGAGATGGCTCAGGGGCTGAAATACTGGGCTCTTTAAAT
Source organism: Cryptotermes secundus (assembly GCF_002891405.2). Classification (NCBI taxonomy): domain Eukaryota; kingdom Metazoa; phylum Arthropoda; class Insecta; order Blattodea; family Kalotermitidae; genus Cryptotermes; species Cryptotermes secundus. The sequence goes on from NW_019725847.1 coordinate 223,790, forward strand.
TTTCTTTTGCTGCATTTACTACAACAAAATATGTTTTGTGTCCACAGAGTTTTGGAAGTCCATTAAACATGGCCCAATCCATCGTAGTCTACTGTTCATTCCTAGTACAACTCTATGCCTACTGCTGGTTTGGGAGCGAGCTCACGCGACTGGTAAACGACTAATGATTATCCCAGTTTTAATAACGTAAATACAAATTACTGAATTCGAATCTGGACGCAAAGACAAAATGTTTCAGGCAGAGAGTGTGAGGGATGCGGCATGGAGATGTGATTGGGTGGGGATGCCTGTCCCTTTCCAGCGCTGCCTCGTTTTCATCACCGCCATGGCCAGCAAGGAGTTTACCCTCACAGCTGGGAAATTCGTTCCAGTGTCCAGGACCACAATGCTTAATGTAAGGACCCTGTATTCTTTCCTTTTGTGATGTTTAGTGGGACAATCGTGTATGCCCATCTTTTCGCATATTTCATCAGAAAGTAAGCAATAAATATCAATAAAATCTTCATATTTCAAATCAGATATCTCCACTGCAACTTAAATTATGGAATTTATATCCATCCAAAAAAGACTCGTGAACCTATAATTTCACTCAGCCCGGTGTGTTTCAATTCTTCGAGCAATATCAAGGCCATATATTAACGCAATTAAATGAGCTATTGCGGGTTTCACATTATAAAAACAAAACTGTATTTATGTACAGTTGAAAAATTACATATTAATTAGTTTATAATTAACATAGCTTACGTTTACGTAACTTATATTATTAACGTTAAAGTGGCTCATAAATTTCTCGTATCGGATGTATTCGTATGTTCGAATATATGCTTATATGTCCAGCATAATCATATTAAGTGCCTAAAATATAAATATTATACTTCCTGATCCTTAATGTGGCATGTAATACAATTTTTGTATTGTGACACATGGGCCGTTTCTAGGCAACGGCTAGGTAAACACTACCTACAAAGTTGGAATAGCAACGAACAAGCAGAAGTTAATTTCTAGGAAATCAGGTCTGTAAACACATCCCCGCAACAGAGCGGTAAACAAGCTTCATCAACAACAGAGGCCGTGTTTTCTGTGTGGTCCATGCGGATTCTGTATAACGGCAGCCTGTAACTAGGATTAGATCATACCCATGTCGAGGCAGGGCCGAATACCTTCACCGTAGCCTTGCGAGTCGTAGGAGGCAACGAAAAGAGTTGTCTCAAATCTGAGAGAGTAATATATGGTCGCGAGTGCCGAGGGACTCGGACCCGAGAAAGACTGCCCTGGCAAGGACCAGCAGCATATACAAAAGGCAGACCCGTCCTCTCGTCAGAGAGGGCGCCGCACAAAAAAGAAGAACGTGACTGTCAAACAGTAATAAATATCTGTTCATCAACTTACTGAGTGATTGATCGTCATTCGCAACGTGACTTTGAGTTTCTGTATCAGATCAGAGTCGAGAGGAGAGAACTTGAGCAGAGAGTTGTCGGTGAGATATAGCTGCAGGAAGTTAGTCTATGAAGAAGAATTGGAAATCAGCCTCAGAAGACGTAGCGTGTAACTTTACATGTGTTATACTTAGAGTAATTTGTGAGTGTTGTAATTATTTGTAGTTACGACTTGTGAATATCTATTAAATCGACTCACCAAACTATACCCCGTCTACAAGTCACTAAAACACGTGNCGTCCTCTCGTCAGAGAGGGCGCCGCACAAAAAAGAAGAACGTGACTGTCAAACAGTAATAAATATCTGTTCATCAACTTACTGAGTGATTGATCGTCATTCGCAACGTGACTTTGAGTTTCTGTATCAGATCAGAGTCGAGAGGAGAGAACTTGAGCAGAGAGTTGTCGGTGAGATATAGCTGCAGGAAGTTAGTCTATGAAGAAGAATTGGGAATCAACCTGAGAAGACGTAGCGTGTAACTTTACATGTGTTATACTTACAGTAATCTTGTGAGTGTTGTAATTATTTGTAGTTACGACTTGTGAATATCTAGTAAATCGACTCACCAAACTATACCCCGTCTACAAGTCACTAAAACACGTGCTAATATTAATGTCTAATGAATAAAATGATCAATGCAAATGATGCTCGGAGATGGCCTCACGTGGATACGCACTACATTACAGTCTGCAGTCACCAGCTCACGCCGGTTCCTCGCTTGCGGATTTCTTATACCCTGAAGATGGAGGCGATACGTTCCTCATAAACGTCCGTTTACACAAGATCTACACGGCGCCATATCCCAGAAGAGAGAATTCTTCATAGTCACCGTCGTGAAAGCCTCAAATCTTACATAATTTATCACTAATAATATGATAATTTGAAATCAAAATAACTTATTTCTAAAACATTTCATAAGTGAAATTTTAAAATAACTGAAATCCAATTATTTTTTATACATGGTATAATTGCTTAGCAGTTGTGTAACTCGTGCCTCTTATTTATTGATTCATGACTGTTGTGCTGGATTGTTATGAAAACTCCCAGTTAAATTATAACACAGTGGTAGGATTGAACATCTGGAGATATCTCTGGCAATTCAAGCTAAAATTGTACATCGATCTGTAAACACAGAACGAAAGCCATTAATTGTTAATGTAGATATTTGCATCAAGACATATGTTAATACAAAAGAAAATATGTAAACCCATTCTATAACGTACGTAATATATTAATGGTGTTGCATGAGGTAATTGCAACAAAATGCGACAATGGATCGCTGTACACGTTTGCCGCAAGTAGTTCAACTTGTACATGAACACTATCATCTCTGCCGTCACTTGTCATCATGTTCATGAAACATACTCCTACTCATGTAGAAATGGTTTTTCTATAAACTTGTAATTTTATTTTACTTTATTTTTTCTTTAATGGACGTTGTGACCGAATTGCGAAAAATCGAAGCAGAGCCTTTAGTGTTACACAGAAAGGGGGTACTTCTAACAGAGGAATAACTCGGTGAAAAACTAAAAGGCAATTTGATACTGGGTTGATTTATCGAAATGAGCAGAATATGCGCAGGCGCAGTGTCTTCAGTAAGGCAGAACGCAATGAACATGAATTCAGTAGGACAGCAACAACATACCAACAGAGAGAGAGAGAGAGAGACCGTGCCTATAAAAGATGAATGGGTAAGTTATCATTTTGAGAATTAACGCGTTTATTTTCACAAAAACGTAGAGAGTAAATCAAAATTTGCCTATTTAAGAGCTAGGTTTACATTACTACAAAGCAATTAAATGTTTAAAAGTGTAAGTACTGTAATTTTTTATACTTAACATGGGACAGAATATAATATCATACACCATGATAGCATTAGGCATTAGCTAATCATCAGAGAATGAGGTTTCGTGATCTCTTAATGTAGATCGGGATTATGAAATCGATAACTCAGATATTTACTCTGTGTGTGTGTATATATATATATATATATATGAATGTCTGAAAATTCGTGTTTTATAATAATTTTATAAAAGTTATTTTTACAGCAATAGTAGGAACGATTTTGCGTGTGATATTATTTAAATTATAACTATTTTTTTTGCATAATATATTCGAATACTTTACAATACGCAATCTGTGATTGCATATCACGTGTCCTCGATAGTGATCATATAATTGAACAGTGGTTGAATGGAGGCAGAGAATCACAAGTAGTGTATTTCGGTGTTTAAAAATTTGACAAATTAATTGCCAATGAAATTTTGCGTGGGAATTCTATAGTTCATGTTGCTCTCGGTATTAAGGCGCCGCGTCTTGAAGTGTAGGCTAATACTGAGAATAGACTTAAAGCTCCAATTACTACAATTATTTTGTTTCTGAACATTAACCATCGTGGAGTTTTTCATTTAAAACAACGTTTCGGAGACTGGATTCTGTCTTCGTCATCAGGTAAAAGCCTACTCAGTGATAGACCTACGTGTTATCTCCGGACAAAAGCACCAGTACAGATACATAAACCAAGCAAATCATAAACCATTTCCGAGAGTTAAGATAGACATTAATAACATTAACAAAAGCTCAACACACATGAGACCTAGCACATATGTCCATACACTATTTCACTGCTATTGCTGTTAAAATCAGAGTACTATCAGAATAGTAATCATCAATAAAGAGGCGAAGTCTCTGTATGGTGTCAACATAAAAAAAACAGTTTTCAAACATAATCTAAATGGACGGGATTGTAGTCCTCTGATTTCTGCTGCAATAATTGGAGTCCAGATGGAAGACTGATCGGATGATCTACCAGAGCCATGTGGGCAGATTCCTTGTATTTCCATGAATTTTCCTGATGACGCAGACAGAATCAAGTCTCCGAAATGTATGTGTAGTATTTTAAACAAACACAAAACGATGGATAATGAACAGAAACACAATAATTAAATTAACATATCATATTCACAAAATTTTAGATCTTATCTCTAATTTCTATTTCATTAAGCTTATTTTGACTGCGTCACGTTCGGGGCTATTACGAATCTAATTTCGGCCAACCAGCACACAGAAAATCGCTTTATTGGTTCAGACATCTCGAAGTAAAACTGAATGTTTGTTTGCCCTCAGGTCATCAACCAGACCGTCTCGTATGTCATGTTCCTCATGCAAGTAAGGAATAGAAATTAATCTTCTAAGAATAGTGGTTCTGCATATCGTGCAGCCGGAGGGAGTGGATTTCTCAACCTTCAATAGTCTACATTTCGATAAATACGTGTTGTTGAGAGCCAGGTAGAAATAGTGATATATTCTATCTTTCAGCATAAGATATTATATATGACAATATAACCTTACGCACCCTATGGAAGCTCGCAATTGACACGATCCTAAGTGGTTTTCATTTACCTCCCTTTCACACAACCAGTTTCCATAAGATTTATCTGAGTCTGTCTCTCAGTAGAAATACAGAGATCTTTCAAGCGAAGAACGCCAACGTTAAATAAAAGTTGCATTTCATAAATAACAAGGAAACTGTGTAAATCGGTCTTCAATGTAGTCCCCTTTATATTTGACCTACTTCCACCAACACTGTACTAATGGCCGGATTTCTCGAGACGAGTGATTTTAATTGATTTTCTCAGATGCGTAGAATAGCGTGGTCACTTGAACAATATGTAATGATCTAACATTCTAAAGCGACACTTGTCATATTTAACATTCTCATCTCATTGAATAGATAAAAGTGAATTAGAGGGAGTACACATATGTTATACGTGGTAACAAATATCTCACTACAAAAGTTTGCGATTATAGGAGCATTTCAGGTAGAGAAAATTTTAATTCACTGAGATTTTTTTTATTGGAAGTTTTACCAAGGATTCGAGGTTTGAATTTATTCAGTAAAAACTAATTAAATTCCTAAGAAAGAAATAAAATCTGTAATTTTAAACTGACGTTCCGGCCTGCTGTAAATATCACTTCCACACAGCTTACATAATGAAGTAAAGATTTTTTTTTTTTGCAAATCCTTACATTTACTTTAATGCAGACTGAATTTCTTTCTGAGGAACAGGTTAAAGAGGACTTTCAGTAAACACGTTTTCAGCAGAACTGGTACATTCTTATTATGCCATTAAATCTGGGAGCAGAAACCGATGTTTCAACACCGCAGATAAAAAAGCCCGTCATTGTACACGAACCTGTCAGTTCAATTCACATACATATTGTGACGTCACTCGCGAGACCGCAGAGTTCACGTGACCTGTACTTACTGTTGCGCCATCCACGTCACACTATAAACAACACAAATTATACACGTATTTCTGAGGTACATTTGCGAATTTTCCGCGTATTAGTTTCTGTCTTTCATGCAAATTGTTCTAGAAGATTAATTGAAAATTTGATTTTTAATATATGATATTTAAAGAAAAATCATATGGACACAGAAAAATACCACATACACAAAATCAGTACAAAAAAACTACACATGAATCATACATACATTTGTATATACATATAAATTCATATTTGAAATATTACATGAATTAAATACTAGACAGCAACACGCAGACGCCATCCATCATATATAAGAGAGAACCAACTTTATAGAACGCCCATAACCACAATAGAAACAAAATAATAAAATATACACAGCACCAAAAAATACACATTCGACTGTACTGAAAGTAGCCACAACGTGTTCCGTACACAAACACAACTCATTGTTGCATGTTACAGACACACTGGTCACCACACACTGCCCACAAAGAAAAATTACACTTCAGAATTCAGAACTGAATCATAAAAAGCGTTAACACGGTGCATAAAATGCAGCGATTTCACTAAACCAGTTTCAGTGCACTTGATGATGCTCGCTTAAGTCGAAAGTGTGGTATATAAATATGACAAGTAAAGTGAAAAAAAACGAGAGTTTTAATTAAAAATTAATTTCTGAATTGCATGAAAGATGGAAATAATGCAGTACAACAGGATGCTGAAATACAATCTTACATTCTTGCGTTACTTGTCCAACCCATTCTACAAATATTCCAACCGGATGTTTCCTGAGAGATTCTCCCCACTAAAAAAAAACAGCTCTGTAACCACGGTCCAACACGCAACAATAGATAAAGATGTGTTCTCTATGTCGTCCGCGCCGAGCATCGGTGGAACAACGGGGTTATGCAACCCGTTCCTAAGCAACAGCTCAGTAAACACACTTCAGATTAGGCGGTGACGTCATCAAAATAATGACGGTGTTATACGTGAGGTCTGTGCAGAAAGCTTATAAGAGAAAAGAATGCAGTTAAGAGTTAGTTCAGGGGCAGTTACGAGTCAGTCGTAAGCTGGCGGAGTGAGTCCAGAAGAATTTTATTTCCGAATTTCCAGAGTGACTGACCACGAAATAGCAAGAACGCTCCATAGTGATTTGAAGTGCTAGTTTCTGTGGTGAGGTCCGTTGCCAGGAGACGACTAGTGATACGGATAATCCTAGTGCGTGTGCAACGGTGAACTGGAAATTGTATAAATCAGCGATAGAGGTGTATTTAAGTGTGATTAAGAGAACTTTTAATCAAAGTGCTAATAGATCCAGTCGTCCGAACTATAACACGTTATTTTCTTCATCCGTACCACCCTACACGTAACAATATCAAGACAGACTGAAGTGCCTTAGCTATAACGATAATGAAATATTATGAGCAGGACTTCCTCTCAGGAAGACATGGTCCACAGTGAGCCAGGAGGAGCAATGGAAGGGGCACAGAGGGGTCCCATTGGATCAAGTTTCATCTAAATATCCAAAATCATTCGCCATTTGGGTTCTGGCATGATTTTAAATTTAAGTTCACCTTAAATGCAAATTTTCTGACTGTGGAAATGGATCTGAAAGCATGACACAGTCCACATTTTGTACTGAGTCAATGCTGAAAGGACAGTCGTAATTTGTGTGACGTCACAAGTTTATGGGTTAATAAAATCCAGTACTGTGTTTTGGTTATATTTTTGTTCGTTGTAGATGGGGTTTCTTTTTCCGGTCAAGGTAATTCCAGCGTCTCAAACCCCTGACCTACACGCTATCGCTCGCTTCTTTCTCAACCGAATTGAAAGTCTACTAATAGGTACTTATGGGTAGAGCTGTAGGGAGGATAAAAAAGTGAAGTGGTGTGCGGAAGGGGGAGGGGGCAGACCTTGGTCGTCCGAAAGAAATATCCCCGGTTATAGTTGAAAAACTGACTGCTTTATCAAGAAATAAAAAATTCTTTCTTTTGTCAATTCTAAACATGCAAGTTTCAACGACGATGAAAGAAATCTTTACTAACTCTAACAAATCTGAACTTGGTAAAAAAATCTCGGGGAAATCTGAACACAAAACCCCAGCAGTCTAGTATTGATCTGCCCTCAGACACTCCTTATGTAATATTCTATTAACTGAGAATTCACATTATGCATCGATATGGCCACCTGACGACAGAACAACGACCGTCTAATTATTTAGTAACCCAAATCATTCTAATGAAATATATTCCACTGGAAATGTAAGCAAATATTTTCCTTCTATTTACGGTTGCCTCATACCATACTGTCACGTGCATTACTGTACTAAGGCACACATAAGTTATTCAAATCACCCGTTAAGTTTTCACGGGCTGACTTCTAATTCTTCTTCAACTACGAACTTCCCGTGACAAACCTCAACTCTCCAGTCTACTAATTTCAGCTGTGTTGTAGCGCTCCATGTCTTCAAGATAATTCCTCGGCACGGACCACACAGAGAAAATACATGTCACGCGCTCGCTATTTCACCAATCCAGTGGCGCGTTGGCTGAACCACAGAAAACACATCACGTGACCGCTACCCAACTAGTTCACTGATGCACTGACTGCTGCCTAGCAACGAACTATAACATTCGTACTATTGTTGCTTGTTCGTATCGCGGGATGTTTATCGTGCCGTTGCCTAGCAAAGCTTTGAGCAAATCTGTTACAATATTTTCATGGAATACTCCTGTTCGTCAGTCTTCTTGACTCACTTACAGATGATATTAGGACTTTAAACTCAATATACAGAACAAACACCACAAATTATGGAAAACAGAAATCGAAGATATGGCAATAGTGCAGAGGATTGAATCTCGATGAATGTATTTCTCAATCTGCCGAATATAGTAAGCATAAGGGTTTATATGCAGCAGTAGGCAGCACAGTTCTAGAATACAGAATCAGAGACAATGGTTCGAATGTTAGACATATTATTCATTTCACTTTAGCTAAACGGTGGCGTCACATAAAATGGTTTATAACAAATCCGTTCTTCACAAATCGAAGCCTGAATTACGTACGAAAATATCCAAATTTCTTACAGTTTGTGACGAATATGACCGTTGTTAGGCAACGGTTCGGTAAGCAGGTTCCCACTGCAACGAATAGACGTGGAAGTCCATTATGGGGCAACGGTTCGGTAAGCAAGTTCCCGTAGCAATGAATAAACACAGAAAAATAGAATAACAGAGGATCTGTACGACATGATCGCTTATAGTCGGTTCGCCCCCAAGTTATAAAAGAATTAGTTCAGTTCATTCGAGAGAGCCAGCAGTGATTCTTCGTTCCTCATTCGTCATTCGTAAGAGGGTTGAGTGTTCAGCTGTGGAGTATTAAGCAGCGGACAGCGGAAGCTGAAGAAGTGACTGATTCAGAGCCAAGTCAGTCACGCAGAAGAGAAGACACTCGTAGTCCAGAAAGGAATGGAGCGAGTCACTGATTGTGAGCTGTTACAATTGATTGTAATTGTATGAGAAGTGCCAATAAATCCAATCATCCAATCCAGAACCATTTTTTACTTGTCACGCAAACCCGTAAAGAGACAACATGATCCGTAGAATAAGAGAATTTTAATCTAAACACTGGAGTGTCTAAGGGAAAACTTAGAGATATTTTTTTTATATCTATATATTCCAAATAAAAATAGGAACGTCTGAATCTATAAGACGTTAGAGGGGGAAAATAGACCGACAGAAATAAAAATGTGTATTTTACTAGTGTCTTCCACAGTAAAAGAAAATTTTGAGTTTACACTCGTAAAATTAATAACAAATCTGTTTTCTAAACTGTGAGTTTAAATATACCCAGATAGTAGCTTAATTCGTTTTACGTGAAATCTAATTTGAAACAAGGGTAACTTTAGTTATAAAGTATATATCAATATTCTTGGAACTTGGAAGATTGAAATGACAACAAAAAAGGAATTCAATATCAATTCATTTTACATATAAATAATTACGTTTTACCATAAAGACAGGAAGTCGGGATAGCACAGTCAGTACTGGATAGTCCCTTTAACGTCAAGAATGTTGTATACTCCACGTCGTGCAGACTGGCTCCGGGGCCCACCCAGCCTCCTACCCATTGCGTAGCAGGGCTCTTTCCCCAGGGGTAAAGCGCCCGAGGAGTGAAGCTGACCACTCACCTCCAAGTAGTACCGAGGTGAAGAAAACCTGGATCTGTACATCCACTCCCCCATACGTCTTCATGGCGTAGTGCTTAATTAGCTAAGCACAAGGACAGTTTAACTTTTTTCTTAATGGCAGACGTAACACAGCTGTAATGGGACCCAAAGTTTCAATAAGGCAAATGTCAAAGGTAACCACTTTCATACAGCTCCGAATCTTAAAACGTGTCTCCCAAAGATATATCTTAATATTACGTATGCTTCTTCATTTTGGAGTTCATGTGGAGGAATTCCAGGAGAAATCCACAAAAGTTCTGTAAGTATTCCTTGTCTCTACCACAACTGCCATGTTCCCATTCCATCTTAGCTCCTTTTGTGCTAACTACAACACTAACTTCAGAGTGATTTACATATACACTACTCAAGAATACTTACACTTACCCACGGACACAGGGTAATTTGTTGTTTTTGTACTATTTGTCCAACGATTAACTCACTGATTTTGCTTTATGCTCAAGAAATTAATTAATGAAGAAAGCAGTCTTCTGGGCTTTGGCGTCGTGTATATGTGATGTTAACCGACGTTTCGGAGGAACGTATCGCCCCCATCTTCAGGGTTGAAGAAAAAGTATAGGTAAATCTGCAAGCGACAACACCGTGAGACACGGTAACGCAGTCTGCGTTACCGTGTCTCACGGTGTTGTCGCTTGCAGATTTACCTATACTTTTTCTTCAACCCTGAAGATGGGGGCGATACGTTCCTCCGAAACGTCGGTTAACATCACATATACACGACGCCAAAGCCCAGAAGACTGCTTTCTTCATAGTCACCGCCGTGAAAGCCTCAAATCTTACAAATTAATTAATGATCCCTATATTCCAAACTTCGGAACTAGATGGTGGGAAGAACCAGCTTCGTGCTCCGGCTACTTTAATCTTACAAATAGAATCCCTAATAACATTAATAGATGAATATAATTAGCAAATGGCAAGAAAGAGAGAAATTCAGTATTAGAAGAGACTTGAATCTGAGTCAGTCCAGCTCTGAACCAGTTACTTTACTCTCTGAACTATCCGGGTTACAATGTCATTGAGATATGCAAGAATATTCTTCATCAAATTTCTTTGTCTACATATTTTTTATCATTCAAATTCTGCTGGTATTACTGTTTGTTGTAAAATTAATCCATACGTGCGAGTAGCACGAAGTTTCTTTCCAGACTTCATTAATGATTTCAAACTCCAAACCGAATCACGCTTCGTTCAGACAAGCATAAAATTGAAACATCTATGTACATCACGTATTATTGATGGAAAATAGATTCGGCTCATAGTGCTGTTCCCTTTCTTTCTACCCCAGCATTCCGCTGAAAGACCTAATCGCGAGCAGATACTGCCCAGGGACCGTCCATTTAAAATAACACAAGAAATTACACTTTTTATTCATGGAGACGGACAACAATTCTAATAAAAGTGAAAAAACTGAAGAACGCTTCGGAACATACTTTTTAATTTTCCGAATTTCGGGTATTAGCATTTTACCCCACACATATCCAAATATTTACATGTTATACGGTACATGTTTTGGTCTGTGTGCTCACATAAATGTACTAGCCATGATACTGGATGTTCTGCAACACACAGATGACCTACAGTATTGTATGGATGGCATCCAGGCCATAGCTGCAATGATCACTGCCTTGTGGATACGCCTTTTTATCAGGTATTGTAGAACCAATATATCTAAATCTCTAAGTATTGGCTGTAGCAGTTACTTCGCTTTTAAAGTTTTGGGCATATCCCTCCCCGTTTGCCCTACTGCATTCAGGAAGTGACAAGTGGTCTGCAATAACATGTTCACATTGCAAGGTTTACTATACAGAACTTAGCGGAATTACTCGTAAAATCTCTATTCGTAGTAAGCATATTAAAATTTTCCCGGGGTTTTGGATCAGTTGGCTACCCTGAACTCAGACAAGATTAAATTTACAGACATAATTTAATCCTTTACAAGGAAATTGAACTATCACATATGAACCACGGCGTTCAATAATTGGGATTCCGCAAAGAATTTATATTCGTGTGTTTTATATTGAACTTAAGATAGATATTTTCTGTTTTCGAATAATCGATTGTGTTGGATTTACGATTCTCACAGGTATGACTTTGAAGGTGCCATCTTGGATGTGAAGCAGTATAGTTGGTTAGATACTCACCAGCGATTCCGAGTAAATGTTGGCTCCCAAAATGGGACATCAAATTTTTTACTACTGCGGAAGGCTCGGAAATCTTGTTTTGGATTTGTACCTGAGCGGGTGTAGGAGCGTGGCAGCTGTGACATATAACGGAAATCAGGATGCGAAGAGATGAGAATGTTTCTCACGGGGTTACTATACGGGGAAGACGCACGTAGCAATCACGACAGAACCCACAATTAATATCACTTTTAAACCAGCAGGCTTCTTATGATTTGCAAAATGTCCGTATCTTCGAAACGCCTGCATCTACGTCGCGTCCTCCGTTCAGAATCGAGAGATTTTGTCACGTCGGCCGCTAATTAAAAGCTGTTAATAAAAATTGGCTTATTTCAAGACTTCTCTGTCGCCTAACTGGAATATCACCAATTACATATTTAACTAAGCGAAAATTTGTCCGCGCCATAGCTCAACCGGTTAGTCGCTGGTTTCCCACCGCAGCGACCCGGGTTCAGTCCCGAGTCTCGTCAAGTGTGATTTGTGGTGGACAAAGTGGCGCTTGGGAGGGTTTTCTCCGAGTACTTCAGTTTCCTCTGCCAATCTTCATTCCACCAAATTCTCCATCATCATAATCACCCAGGGCAGGCTACAATAGGCCAATCAGTGGCCGCCGTGTCGAGTGGACCCAGTTGGACTCCACCCCCATCTAAACGAATTAAAAAAAAAAGCGAAAAATTTATAGTTCTAGAGCAGAACCGAATACCAGTTCATGGATACCATTAATTCTGGCTTCAGTCCTGCACGAAGGACGTCCCTGTGTGAGGTAATGAAACGATAATCGGCGTCCATTCATGGGGACAACAAGTCCTTAGGGAAATGTGCAAGGTGTTCGCAGTATTAGCACGTCTGCCTAGAGACAATGCAATGTAATATTCCTCATAATCCCAAATAACACGAGTAATACGAGGCTCTTATTAAGAGACCGAAGTGAACTGCCCTAATAATGGCAGCATACAAACTGAATCAAGTAAAACTAAAGTGAGAAACAGCTATATCGAACGATAATTCCGTGAAATTAAACTCTTTCAAAAAACGATATGACTTTGTCTCTTTAGTTCTTAAACACAGCCATTATTTGACGCTCAAATTGCAGTATTTTAAAACGGAACATACTAATATAAAGTCTATTTCAAACTGTGGTACTTCTACACCTATGGGTACGAAAGCGGCTTTCAAGGATATTACAAAGCAGAAGTTACCGACAGCGAAACGAGATATCGCCATAATGCTTACAACAATCGAAAACAGCATGAGTTCATTAAGTTGCGCATTCTCAAAATCTGTTTCTTGATTTTATGATATTTGTCATCTGTTTCCTTCTGTACAAATCACAAAAAGTTCTGAAACCTCTTTTTTTTTTTCCTTGGCACTACAGTCCCAGTGGGCCTAGGCCTACCTCCATGAACTTCTCCGTTCACTTCGGTTTTTCTAGATCTTACACATTCGGTATGACTCCTTGGGCGGGTGATCAGCTCGTCGCAAGGCCTCTACCTGTACACAAACACAGAAAAACGCACACACACAAACTAAACATCAATGCCCTAAGTGTGATTCGAACCCACGATCTCGGTTTCCAAGCGAGCGAAGACAGTACATGCCTTAGACCCTTCGGCGACCGTGAACGGCTTCTAAAACCTCTACCCTACATAATTTTTTATCCATCAATGAATAAACATTCATGGTCATAAGTAAATAAAATATAACCCCATAAAGCAGTCACTGAACTTTGTCACACAAACGGTTCGGAAACCGGATCTCTTTCTGTCTTCAGGGGGAAAAATGGATAGGCATTTGCCCTGCTGTTTCCATTACAAAGAGCTAATGTCAATCACAGAACAACGTATAGTCATTTCTTAATAAAATGAGTTACTCATCTTGTTAAGATATTTCCTGAATTACATGGGACCCAGTGATATCCTTTCTATTCAAAGTAGCAGTCACTGAAATCTGTCTTGAGGTAGTTGAAACCAGAAAATAATCTACTCTTTTATGACCTATTTTAATATTATCCTCCCAGCTTGCATTTTCACATTTCCCATATGTTCTATATGCGCCCAAAAGCACCCCACATTACTTTATTTTCTGAATCATATTTGGTGAAAGAACGTATCCAATTATCTCCTTCCTCTTGGTACTTCCTTTTCCTTCGATCCAAATGTTCTCCTCAGTTCTTGTCACTGAGCCTTCACGCTTCTGACTCGTACTCGGAGATGCCTCGTTCGAATTCTGACATGGACACAGACTACACTGACTCAGGATTTTCGTGGTTTTCCTCGTTCCTCTAGCCAAATACCGGGAAAATACATTAAATGTCAGCACAATTGCTTTCCTTCATATCCTCTCCAATTCATTATTGATCAATATCAAATCACATGACGTCATACAGTCCGAGTCACGAGTCCTTATACAAATTAAAAATACATAGACAAATACAAAAATAAACATTAATACTTTTCTACACCTTAAAATGCAACGATGATTTGTGTTTCAGCTTTCGGAAGAACGCCATCTTGAAGCTTCTGCTGCTCTCAGACCCATTCGAATGGGGAGATCAGCCTGCCAGAGACAGAAACTGTGGGCGACGTACAATGGCTTCTAGGATTCCACAAATCCCACTGTTCACAAAGCGAATGTGCATCTTCATATTAGTCTATTATGGAATCCACAGTTTTGTTCGGTTCATGACCGGTGATGACTATCCGTTGATGTTTAACACCTACTATTACTTTGTAGTATCATACAGCCCAGTTTATGAGATGATCTACCTCTCTCAGGTAATCTTTTAAGATGAGTTTACATCGTCACAAAGATCTTTGTAATACACATTTTAACGTTATATTTTCATTTGAGGTTAGGTGTCCCTTTATTTGCCTTCTTAATTAATTCTCTCTATAAATTTTTGGTGGACGGTGCAGGTCACGAGATTGTTCATTGTGTCGTCCTCCTCTTCCAACTTCCTTGTTTTCATAATTCTCCTTTTCTTCTGTATTGTAAAACCGTGTAGTTAGGAGAAGGCCCTACAAATATTCCCTCGAAATCACGATCGAAGTGCAAGCCAAGCTTAGCACAGCTTACAATCTTCTTCCTCTTTTTCATTGTCAGCTTAATCTTCGGCACTAAAGATGGAGGAGATGGGTTCCTCCGATGAGTCTGTCTGTCTTCGGACTACACGGGGTTACAACTCTTCAGACCCATCGCCTCCGGAACTTCAAATACAATTAACCATCTCTTTGATAAAAGAAAGCATTTAAATTGATCAACAGTAAGAATAGGCATATTGCAGTCTTTCAGTAGGGGCTCGCGGTAGCATAGTTGGCTGAGGCATGAAAGCCGGAAGATGGCAGGTTGGATTCCCAATGAGATCATTGGATTTCTCAATTAACCTAATCCTACCAGCCGGATTATGGCCATGAAGTCGACATAGACTCTTAATAGAAATGTTTGTCAGGAATCCTCCTGGGGGTAAAGGGCGGCCGTCGGGTAAGTCTAACACAATCACCGTCATCTATTGTCAGATTATCTCGAAAATGTGGGAGCCTCGACGTCTCACAGCCCTATATGCCTCCATGGCCTGTTACAGGGATAGCTTTACTTACACTGTATGTAGGTCCGATCAGTATGCAATTTATTCTACTTCATAACATTCCAATATATATTCTTTCTTTGTTGTCCTCATGGCACGTTTGTTTTTTGAGCATTATATACTAATTTAAGAATCAAAACACACTAAGGAACTCTCCGTTTCCTTACGTCTTCAAGAACCCTTTCTCCTTTGGGTATATTCCATTGTACCTCTGGGCAGACGATCTGCTCACGTCCATTGCACATGATCATACAATTTCTGATGACACTTCCCAATTTTGCATTTTATACTATCTGCCACACATTTTATGTCTGAGTGATTTCATTTCAGTTATGGTCCCTGCGTATTGCTCCGAACAATAATCTCACGCAGTCTCAGTTGTGCTGCCTCAGTACATCATTCACCTACTGTACCAAGCGCCCAGCATCCACAGCCGCATTGTAGTTTGGGTGTACTCACAGCATTGTGAAGTCTCAGCTGTGTGTCCTTCGTTTATTTTACAAAATTTCTTCTTTATATAAAATTTCCTCTGTTGGGGTATTATCACGTATTTATGGTCGTGACTAATAATAACTGGTTTGGACTTGATGATTAGATTTATTGATCACTCCTTTACAGTCACTCGTAATCTCAATAATTTACAATAAATTACAATAAAGTTTCGGCCGAACCCTTCTTCCTTGACCGCCAAGGATTCGCTCCATTCTCTCTCTCTCTCTCTCTTGAGTCAGAGTTCGAGAGAGAGTTACTTTACGACTGGCGGTTTCTCGCCACTGAGTTCGCCTTGGCGACAAGCCCCTTGAGACTCACGGCACAGTGATTATATTTTTAACTGAACACTTTTAGCTATAGCCCTTATGTGACATCCTCTCTCACGAGAGGATCGGTCGGTCGTTTACAATTGCTACTGGACCTCGCCAGGGTAGTCACTGTCAGGTCAGAGTCCCACTGGACTCATAACCACATTTTACTGTCTCAGATTCGAGACTCCTCAACCTGGAGGGCCAGGTCCCCGTATTTATATCCCCCAGGAACAGAATCGCCCAGTTATACCTCCAGGCACTGGGTTCCCTCTTCATCACCTCATATGACTCGCAGGGCTACGGTGGAGATACCCGACCTCGCCTGGAAACGGGTGCTCTCTTTTTAATCAGATTCAGAATCAGGGTTTACCGCCAACCATTTCGTCTTGGCGACGAGCCTCTTGAGACTCAAGATCAGTAATTTCATTTTCCAACGGAACACCTACGGTTACAGTCCTTATGTAACATCCTATCTGACGAGAGGATTGGTCTGTCCTTTACAATTGTTTCTGGTCCTCGCTAGCGCAGTCATTCTCAGGTCCGAGGCCCGCGGGACTCATGACTACATTTTACTCTCTCAGATTGGAGACTCCCCAACCTGGAGGGCCAAATCTCCGTATTTATATCCCCGAGGAACAGGGTGGCCCGGCTATANCCAGTACTGGACGTCCTCTATTGTTGGTTGCGTATTTCTTGCGGACTTGTTAACCGAGCCGATCTCCAGAAATGGGTCTACATATTTCCGTATATTAAAAAAATCCTTCCATGTATAACTTGCTCAACTATTCCCAGTTCACTTACAGTATTTTACCTCTTTTGCAGCATAAATGTGTGACTTAAATACGTATTAAATTTTAAGGGTTATAGGCCACAGACTTTTCTGAAGTCCAGGTTATTTCATTCTTCCTAGATTCTGTGTATTTTAACATAAATTTCCCACATACTATCCCAGTCGCTACAGACAAACATAATTTGTTTTATGCTACAAAAAAAAGATAATATTCCCACAGTTCTTTCCTTGCCTGGCAACAGTTTAAATCAACAGCAGATTAGAATGAGACAACAAGATCATTTAATCACGAAGTCATAATATGTAAGTAACTTTATCAGTCCAATGTAATTTATTTGAAGAGAAAAACAGTTTAAGAAACCCCACTTTAGCTAATATATTTTAAAGTAAAATATTCTGCAGAATGATTCTGAATTGAGTCAACATCAATGTGTTATATTCGAAACCATTTCTGGCAGATCATGGCAGCTGCTGTTTATATTCTAACATTTGCCAATTCTATTGGCCTGTATGGTTCAATAATGGCCATAACGTGCAGTCAGCTGGAGAAGTTGAGAGCGAACCTCCTGGATATCAGACAGGAACTCGACTCGGGCGCTGAGACTGACACAGAGGAGTGGAGAGAGGTTCAGACATCTCAGGAAGTGTTCTGTCGCATGCAGGAGCAGCTCAACGAATGCATACGTCATCACCAGCAAATAATCAGGTATGTTTGCTACATGCGCCATGCTGGTTTCTTGCTTGGCTCTTCTCAGACCCTCAAAATGGAGGCGATATGTTAATCCGAAAAATCGCCTGACGCTCAACTCGATGTAGAACATTCTTGCGCCTTTCTTAAATTGTCTGAAACATGTGTTTCCACCGAAAACTTTCCACGCGGCTGAATGATCATACATGAGAGAGATAGTGGACATTCAGGTTGACCAACATGTACGTATTGTACACTTAGGCACTCAGTGGAGGTGAGTTGCAAGTTCCGCGATCTGTCAGTATGTACTTTACACAAAGGAGAATCATGCGGGACTTTCGCAACAGGATAAAAGGGAGACTATAGGGCCGGTAGCCAGAATAGAGTGGAGATAATTTCGTATTCATATTGGGACACGTCCAGCCCTTAAACTATCACTCTGCAACCTGAGATAAGTGAAAAATGCAATCTACTTCACTATTTTAATGTTCTATGACTGTTTTTCTTATAGTATTATTATTATTAGTAGTAGTAGTAGTAGTAGTAGTAGTAGTAGTAGTATTGTATTGATTTTGTGATATGTTTGCTACCACCCAGCTTCGCTCCCTTATCTAACTAACTCCACGAAACAAAGTCCTTTTAGAGAATCTAATAGTTGTTCAGGTACACATGAAAGTTCCTGCCATTTAAGGAACGTAAATTTGGTTATCGGCGTTCACAGGTGCCCGCCACTGCTCCTATCCTCAGTAAATTAAAATCAGTTGACACCATCCCAGCCCTTAATAAAATTATCGTCCCGTCTATGCTAACTTTTCTCTGTATGCTCAAACCAATCCCCTATGCATCAATTACCCATGTATAGTTTCTCTTTTACTTAAAGCGGCCGGTGCGTGAAACTAATCACTTTCGCCCATCTAATACCGATCGTTAAGAATGACGAGCTCTACATCCACAATAAGTCGAAGCCCTGAGTGACCTGTAGCGTATATGCTTCTTTACCTTTATACAGACAATTCTGTGTTTGGATATTTCCTTGAGGCTTGAAGGATGACGTGTACCATGAATTGGCTGGAGCGTTACTGAAGTGGCTTCAGCACATGAATGTCCACATTTGGATACATTATACAATCACGGATAGTTCAATCCACAGAAGCGTTATTGTGCGTTACTTGCACTGTGTTCATAAGATTTAGGCAGCGTCTACACGAGCGCACAAAATTTGTCCGTTGTAACGAAAGTACTTTGCTGAGGACGTTGCTGAGGACACCACACAGTTGTGGAATGCAGTTCGTACTTTTTGTCTGCAATCGAGCCAGAAGAAAGTGTAGGATTCGCTTCTCTTGTTTATTTCTACAACAGACGCATTTTGTGCGCTCGTTTGGACGCTGCCTAAGCTATATATGTTTATTCGCCTTGTCTCTCTTCTTGCCCTTCTGTCTTTGCCTTTAAACCATAGAACAGTTGGGTACATTTTTACCAAATTTGATACTGGAGAATTTTTATGAAGAGCTGCTGAGCTAATACAAATATTATTAAAATCTTTAGTGTCTTCGGGTTGGGTGAGGCTGAGTCCACTTGATACGTCGACCACTATTTGGCCTATTGTACCAGCCCCAGATGATAGACGGTTATGAATGTGGGGCAGTCGGTGGAATGATAATTTGGCAGGGGAAACCGAAATACTCGGAGAGAACCTGCCCTAGTATCTCTTTGTCCACCACGAATCCGACTTGACCAGACCCGGGATCGAACCTGGACCGCCGAGGTTGGAAGCCAGTGACTAAACGCTTGAGCTATGGCGCGGCCATTAGCAGTGTCTTTACTCGACACTTTTACATGGGCATTTTCTTTGGTTTCGGCTTCTTTGGGCTCAACCACACTGCACTCTGCCACTTTGTGAGAGGCTCATATTGAAAACACCATGTCTCGTCACCAGTAACAATCGATTTTGTAAATTTTGTATCACTTTGGGCAGACCGTAACATGTCTTTGCAGTGTTCCGCTCTGGCATTTTTTTCATCGCCTGACAGCGCGTGCGGTACAAACCGCGCACAGACATTCCGTTTGCTCAAATCTTCGGTCAAAATTTGATGCACAGTACTTTTTGGTATTCCCAAAAGCTCCACAATGCGTCTTGCAGAAACACATCTGTCTGATGCAAGGATTTCGGTCACTTTTTTCACATTTCCTTCAATGCGACTTGTTCTCGGCTGCATTGATGCACGTGGAGCGTCTTCAATGTCCTTCGTGTCGTCACGAAATACAGCATACCATCGAAAAATGTTCGAGCGACTCAAACAATCACTACCGTACACACTTTTCATCACTTCGTACGCTTCTCCGGCTGTTTTGCCTAATTTCAAACAGAATTTGATGTTGGCTCTCTTTTCAACCGCCATTTTCCGACGAGCGTTAGAACAGTACTGATACATTCAAGGTCAAACACATGATGCAGCGACGCTTACACTTTGAAATTATAAACAGCCACAGCTGAAACTTCAAGAATCTTAACGGCCCAACTCGCCAACAGAGGGCATTGCAGAGCAAAATTGAAAAAGAAAAAGATTCTGGACACGCCGTGTGTATGTATACGAGTATATAACAAAAGTAAATTCCGCTCCGCGCCGGTTACAATGAGCTGTCTCGCATTACAAGTCGAGAGTCACTCAGCCCGCGAATTCCACGTCTGTACGCCGATGGCAGAACCAAGGTTCGGTCAGCGGACTAACGTACGTTCTAACACCGCT
The DNA here is from genome assembly GCF_002891405.2 of Cryptotermes secundus. Classification (NCBI taxonomy): domain Eukaryota; kingdom Metazoa; phylum Arthropoda; class Insecta; order Blattodea; family Kalotermitidae; genus Cryptotermes; species Cryptotermes secundus. The sequence continues at coordinate 244,535 of NW_019725847.1, forward strand.
CTTTTCCTCTCGCCTTTGCTTGTATCAGCGCAGTCGGAACGGTGCTATCCCTGCTACACCTGTTTCTTCCTTAGGACAGTGTATGATGGCCACTGGAAGTTCTTCTCACAGATCAAACTAAGGAAGATCGGTATAGGTACGGGAAACTAGCTGGGTCGGTTTGCATGGGTCTCAGGGTAGCGATGCCGCAGAAAGCGTTTTTCTAAGAGTTGAGCCAATTAACGTTTATTTCCCTGCTAATTCACCACTGTTAAATTAATGTATTCTTGTGCTGTATGTTACAGAGTTACTATCGGCAGGCTATGTCTCGGAGCGTGCAAGGTCGCGTCCGTTCAGTTCGGAATCTATTGTGAAAGTCCCTCCTTTTGTGGAATGGCTTGCACCCCCACGCCGGGAATTCGAAAGATGGTGTTTTCATATACATTTTATCCCATCTTCCGTGGGAAGCTTGAACGAGGCAACCCAATCATACTGGCCCTCATTCACAGGCAATTGTAACAAGCTCTGACCTGTCCTTTTAGGCGCGTCCGGTTCCCCGTACCCGAGCTAAATTTTATGACTGATCATAAATGTCATGACTCCGGATTTCTTGTTTCTGCCAAAATCTAGGAATTTCAACATAAACACCGTATTTCAAGTCCCAGACAATGAAATACGATATTAAAGATCACGATACATTTCCAGTAATATCGAAACATAAGACTTTTGAAATTTAAAATTACGGAGAATTAATTAGAAATAAATTTCAGGTTCATCAATAATCATCCAAATAAATAAGGGCTCAGAATGATCAGCGTCAGTTCATTTGCACGCGGACATTAACATTTCACTTCTGACTTAAATAATACGTAATCCTTAGCTTAGCGGCACCAGAGCAGATCCAACAATTATAATTCCACTGAACATAATATGTCGGCCTGACATTTGGTTCCCACTGATTCAGTCTAATTGTACTAAAACTTTTAACTGAAAGAACACATAATTATGTGTAATTATATGTATAATTATAATTATTCCTTTCTGATTACGTAATTTTTCAGATTCATGCGAGTCGTGGAAGAAATCTTCAATCCATTTCTGGTTGGACTCTTTCTCCTGTTGATGTGTGGTATCTGCTTAACAGCCTTCTCTGTTGCCATGGTACGTTCTCAAAGATAAAAATGACACGAATAAATAAGTAGTCAGTAGCATATAATGTGTAAGAAGAACATAAATTTGAAATGCTTCTAGTTCCAGTCACATTTCAAAATATTCTAATTACTATTTGATTGGCCATAATTTTATCACTTGAAAATATCTGCAAAATGGGTCGCTTAACTGAATTCGGTTTTATGTAATTTTGGTTTCTTCACTAAATGAAATCTCAAATATTGAGTCAGAGAGCGAAGCTATGTATATGCAAGTTTCGTAGACACAGCTAGGTGTAAAAACTTTCGTTTGCATACGTTTTATTACTATGCGACTCGATTCGTCCTAACTGGCATATTAATGACAAATCAGATAATCAAATTAAACCTAAATTTTATTCAATATATAATTTTCTACCAATAAATAGCAGCACCAGTCAACAGATTTCCCTCACCACTTCACGAAAATGACAATATCTCCGCCCATAACCCGAAAACCACACACACTAAGTCAGAGAAACACGGTACACGCGGATTTCCCAGCTAAAGACTTCTGCATCATTCAAGGTAAGAACTCTTAAATACGGAATACCCAAATAGGGAAAACGCCCAGGATGAACAATATCCAGTAGGCTAACTGTATCCATGGATCTGAGTCCTTCTTGAGAAGCCGCCAGTCGCTCAGCTACTCGAGAATATTCCAAAATTTTATGGGACCCGAAAGTTCATTTCCGTGTTCACAAGAGCCCACCACTGGTCTCCCTCCTAAGCCAGATCAATCCAGTCCATACCACCCACCATCCTACCTCTCTCTGACTCATCACTATCTCTCCACATAGAAAGAGGCCTCCCTAGTGAACTCTTTCCTCCTGACTTCTCCACCAATATCATACAGGCATTCCTCTTCTCCCCATTCGTGCTACATTCTTTGTCCATCTAAACCTCCTTGACTACATCATTCTAATTATACTTGATGAAGAACACAATTTACAGAACTCCTCACTATGCAGTTCATCCCAACCTTTATCCATCTTCGTACAAATATTCTCCTCAGCACCTTGTTCTCAAACATCCTTAGTTCATGTTCTTCCTTTAATGTCAGAGACCTTAACTTTGACACTCATACAAAAGTGCAGACAAAGTAATAGTTTCGTACATTCTAATTTTAGGTCTTCAGATAACAGAATAGAAGAAAACAGTTTCTGAACTGAATGTCAACAAACATTTCCTGAATTCGATCTACTCTTTATTTCCTTTTGAACCAAATTTTATTTGTACTGAACTATAAGTTTTTATATTTAAATATTTAAATTTTATTTGTTACCATCGTTCCTATATATATAAACTTTGTCACATTTTCGAAAGATCTATTATCTGTCTTTTCGTCATGATTTTACCCTGAATTCTGATGATGAGACATCAACATGTATTTAGTTTTCTCTGCGTTTACTTCTAGACCAAACTCCTTATTAGCGTCATTTAGAGCATTTGTGTTTTTCTTCATGGTATTTATATTATCTCCCAATACATTTGCATTATCGGCATTAGCTAGCAGCTGATGTATCTCATTTAACTTCAGTCCCATTTGGTTTTCCTGAACGTTCGTATTGGCATATTCTGTAAGATGAAAAGCAATGGTAACAAATCAGCTCCTTTTCTTAGTCTGCTTTCAATAGGAAAATTATCACAAAAATCTCTGCCTACATGGACATCAATATAGGTTTAATTTAAACAATTTTTTGTCAGTCCAACTGGTTTCATGGGTATCATAACTTCTATGAGAATATTGTACAATACTTCCCTCCTAATTTAATCATAGATTTTCTTTGAAGACTATGAATAGCTGATATACTATTTCATTGTATTCCCATTCCTCTTCTAGTATAAGATATGAAACAAAATCTGATGAGTTTTTGGTCTGTAACGTCTAACCCACACTAACCACACTTTTTATTTCTTTTACGTATTGTAGTAACCTTGAGCAAAGAACGTTGTATGAAGATGATAAAGAATAATATGCATCCACATAGCTATAATCAGTCTAAGCGTATTTTCTATGAATTGGTGCAATAATAGACTCCTTCCACTTCTGAGCCAATTATTCCAAATTCAAAATAATATTAATTATTTCATGAATATCAGAACACAAATTTTCACCCCCTGCTATAAAACAATTCTGCCGGAATTTGATCGCTACCTGGCGATTCATATTTTTTCAATTATGTAATAGAAATTTCAAACTTAATATTATTAGATTCAGGTACCAGTGACTCATCTGTATGTATTTATATCTGCCAAGCGTCCTTAATCCTGTTCATATTCAATATCTGAGGGAAGAAATTCTTCCACCTACAAAGAAAAATTATGGGAAGCTGCAACCAGATCAGCAATCTTATCCTTATCAAGTGAGTTCCAGGTTGGTAACCATTCTTAAATGAATGTATTCCTCTATATAAGCTTGCAATGTTCTTGATTTTAATGTATTTCGCAAGCTCATTAATTTTGTGTTTCAGATATTCCTTCTTTTTCCCCTAAAATGTCTGCTAGCTCAGGACTTCTCATTGCTCGGATTACGCCCATTTTTTGGCTGTTCTCCTTCCACTCCCTTCTTTTTTCCATGGAAGCTCTGGGCTGCGTTTCTGAAACTCATTGCCGTCCTTGATCCTACTTGCGGAGGTTATTTCGAAATTTATTTTGGCTATATCATTTCTGAAATAATTTAGGCAGTCGTTTGTACCACATGTTCGGGGCAGTCGAATCCTTAATTAATCTGCCAAGGTAAGTTGTTTTCTGATAGACTTGAAAGGATTCTGACGATGGTGTATACTGTACTTCTTTTGGCTTATTTTGGACTTCACCCATCGTCCGGTATATAAAAAAGACAAAAAAAAACCCACAACGTTTCGGAGACTGGATCTGTCTCCGTCTTCAGGTGTATAGGGAAGGTTTAACCTACTCAGTTGGGCCCCTTAGAAAGAGCTAACTAGCAGGAATTTCGTGTTCTTTACTTTTCCTTTCCTGCAGTCTGGTTGTATCTCTACCCTAAGAGAATTGTTTGATTAGTTGTCGGTTGGGCAGAAGAATTAATTGTGACTGATCAAACGTATGCAAACTGTTATTTGTGTACCCAGTTTTGTTTATGGGATTTCGTTAGGAATTAAGTCTCTTCGAAGTAAAGAAAATCGATAGATAATTTGTTATATTATGCAGATAACAATATAAACTTTATTTGATTACTTAGTATATTTCTCGAATACTAATTTATTTGCGAGTTATAACAATCGGAAAGAAGGAAGAACACGACCTTTAATTTACGCCTTTATTTCGTGTGCTTGTTGCATAAAATACTTAAAAAATAAATGACACAAGTTGCGTAAATTCCAATGAATATTTCCACGATTCTTATATTTACTCTTGTCGTTTATCAGAAGCTTAAATTAAGAGAAAATTGCTTCGGTGTAAATGATCTACACAAAAGAGATTAGCTCTTACTTAATATATATTGGTAACATATATATATTTTTTCCCTTCTTCCCGCTCTTCTGAAGGCGTCGTAAAATTAAACACATATCACATTTAGGAAGATGTTATGAATTAGGTGTTTTGCGTGTGACTTACAGACGGGGTTTGGATTGGATGATTGGATTTATTGACACCTTATTCACAGAAGTCGGAACTATGGACAATACAGCGCTATCGCTGATCTACACACTTTACAGTTCATTGTTCCACACACACACTAGGTTTCTGAGTCTTCACTAGTCGTATCCTGTCAACGGATTTTTAAGTGTCCCTTGTACTGCGACCACTTCTGGCCTATTGTACCAGCCCCAGATGATAGGTGAGGGTGATTGTGGAGCAATTGGTGGAATGAAGATTGGCAAGGGAAACCGGAGAGAACCTGCACCAGCGCCAATTTGGCCACCACAAATCCCACTTGAACAGAACCGGGATCGAACCCGGGCCGCTTCGGTGGGAAGCCAGCACTAACCGCTTGAGCTATTGCGCGGCCCCTTTAACAGTCTCCAGACCTAACACCTCTCGACTTCTACCTATGGAGAACCTTGGAGGAGGAAGTTTATCGACAAAAGCCAGCTACACTGAACGCGCTACGTGTGCAGCGATCACACCGGACACACTGACAGCCGTAGTTCGCTCAGCAGTTCGGCGGCATCGACGCTGTTTAGCCGCTGATGGTGGTCACTTCGAACACATACAATGTCTCTCTCTCTCCGCGCAAGAATTGTAACTACATGTCATTTTGTTCCAAAGATATTGACTATCAAAAGCGGGTACATTTTTTGGATCCCTCTGTATATTCATAATCTCATTGGTGTTGTCATCCGCAACCCCAGTGATCAAAACAGAGTAGCAACTGTAATTCTGATTTATGTATTTGATAACTGTTACTTACATGTCAATTTAATTTTCAAATTAATATTTTCAGAACTGGGGAGATCTGTATTCATTGTCCGAAGCCCTTCTTATTTACTGCTTCTTGATGCTTATGTTGTGCGTCTACTGCCGTTTCGGAGAGGAGTTGACAAATCAGGTCTGTATCTGCAAGAATTTCACTTCTCCTCTAATAATAATAATAATAAAATGATATTACCTTAGGCCCGAGAGACTGAGAGACAATTATCAAGGCCCGCTCACGTGCAAACTGGAATTACCACTATTATTTTAGGAGAATTCTCTGAAGTTCTTAGCACTGATGGTGGTGCACTAAAGAAAAATTTTCCCTAAATGAGCAGCAGAATGATCAGTGTGGTTCAGTTCTGCCCCCCACTTGCCTCGCCTTCCTCTCGTTTTCAGATTGGACGTACAAATGCTCTCCTTCAAAAGAGTGCGGACACAGATTATATAAAAAATGAATTCTGAATTATAGAAAACTATATTTTCTTAACTATTAAAGATAAAGATATCCCTGTAACAGGCAGTGATTGCCCGCAGAACTGTGGGAGGTCGAGGCTCCCACATTTGTACGAAGATGAAGATAAATTGTTCAGCAAGATAGAGTTATGCCTCATTACAGTAGCATTTTTGGTTGTGAATTCCATGAGGTGTTTGTTCCGTACTGGACTGGGAAGACCCATCCGAGATTACCGACATAGCGATCCGCAACTTCCTATTTTAGGATGATATTTTCACGTGTTTATGGCTTCGTGACTAATAATAACGGGTTCTCGAGTAGATAATTGGATCTATTAACACCTTACACAATCAACTCGGAACTATAGGCAATTACAGCGTGAAGCTGACCACTCACCTCCAGCTAGTTCCGAGGTCAAGAAAATGTGGATTTATACATCCACTCCCCCATACGCCTTCATGTTGTAGTGCTTAATTAGTTAAGCAAAGGGACAATTTTACCTTTATCTGCTGAGAAATTGTGGTTGAGATTTTTACTAATACTCTCAAATATCAAATATTTTCAGGTCAGACGAGTGGGGCGGGGGCTGATTTTAAGCGAGATATCTCTTGAGTGTCATGAAAAGTTTAGTCGAAACTGTGAAATGTTACAGGCGGAGAGCGTGAGACATGCAGCCTGGGGGTGTGACTGGGTAGGCACTCCCGTCCAATTTCAGCGCTGTCTTCTCTTTATTATCGCCACGGCCAACAAGGAGTTCAGATTGACTGCAGGGAAATTCGTCACAGTTTCCAACAAAACTCTGATCAATGTAAGCTTCAGTGGTCATTCACGTTGCAAATTAAAACACAGTAAGAGACAAGCAGTAAGGCTGTCCAGGTGCCTAACTAAGCACTATATCGGTGCAAACGTGGACAGCAGTAATGTGGCACTAGAATTTATATGATAGCGATGAACTAGATTCACGATTTTCTAGTTACACCCAGTTACAAGAAATTACACAATTAATTAAGAGGCTGGGTCGTGATTAGAGACGGTCAGGACCTCATGGGAAAGACAGAAACCTATGTCACTGACAATTCTCGTGCTGTCCAACCCATAGCCCAATCATTATACTGACTACCATCTCACACCTCTCGTCTGTCTGTCTACCTCTCGCTCTCTCTCTCTCTCACATGTTGCTCACACTTGAAGCATAATGCATCCGTGAAACGCTTTCTTTCATTTCAATTTCTTAATCCTAGAAGCCGGTAGGACTCCTTGGACTGGGGATCAGCCCGTCGCAAGATCGCTGCTTACACAAACACAGAATAAATGCAGACAGACATTTATGCTTTGAGTGGGATTTTAACCCACGATCCCAGTGTTCAGGTGGGCGAAGACGGTTGTTAACAGGCCCGTGGTACCAAAGTAAAAGGGAGAATTCCTGAATTTGAACTGCACGTAATTTTGTCGTTTGTCTTTGTGACTTTTAACAGTTTAACATTCTCAAATAACCGCAACTGTTGTTTTATATTGGTGCGTAATATGATCTCCTATCCTGTGAGCAGACTACAGATTGATTGATTGATTCCTTCGTTCTTGCATTCATCCTTAGACCTCACGCACTCTCCCTTGTACCTTGTATGTTCTACTTCTTTTCTGATTCTCTGCATTATCCTTTTATAATTCACTCTTTTCTGTTTTTCTTTTCTTATTTCTTCCACTTTCTTTCTTCTTCATACCGCCGTTCTCGAATTAATTACAAGTGCTGAAATTATATATGGACTTGGAAGGATTGAGGCAGATTAATTGACATTAAATATTACACAATTTATAACATTCACGCCTACAATTTAAGGGCCACAGAATATAATTGGCTGAGAAGGAGTCCTCTTGAAAAAAAAAATATTCATTGGCTCTGTAAAATATGTTAATAAATTATGTAAATTATGAATGTTACGATGTGCGAACATCGGACAATAAGATTTTAGGATGTTGCAAAATTCACTACTTTTAACTCCATTATAATTACTAATTTCGTGTAAACTCTGGTTCTCAATCGTTGGTTTGAAAATGTCTTCCACCCTACTTTGACATTGAAACATCCTAACAGAATTTTCTTGTGATATTTAGGGAAATTATGAAAGACATGTTCTAGTTCTTCATAGAACCTGTTCTTTACATCATCAATTTTATCTTCTGTTGGTGCATGAACATTCATAACAATGATATCACACCAGCGGCCTCTTAGTATTATATATGATATCCTATCACTAATGAACTCTACCCTCTCAGCTGCTGATATGGGTCTCTTATGTACGAAAAGCCCTGTACCTAATTCATGATTTTCATTCCCCTTTCCATAGAAAAATGTGTATTCACCTGCTGGTTTGGTGACCCATCTCTCTCATTTCACGTCCTGTAATCCCACAAAAATTAACTTATATTCTGGTATTTCTTTCGTGCCTGTCACGGTCGAACCTGCCCTATACACACTCCTTACATCCATGTACCAAATCTTATGACCATTTTTTTAGTTCAGGTCGTTTATCTAAGGAATCCGTCGAATTCCGATGTCCTTTGTGACATTTTGTAAGAAACGTAACAAAAAAAGTAAAGTTATCCCTGTAACTGGCTATGAAGGCCCATAGGGTGTTGAAGATCTCACATTTTCTCTACAAAATAAGCTCACAGATGGCTGTGAGTTTGTCAGCCTTACGCACGGCTCGTCCTTCTCCCCTCACCTGGAAGATTCCTGGTACTCATTTCTGTCAGACGATGAGTGGAAACCAGTGTCATACTGCGGCTGAAAGAATTAGGTAAATTAAAAAAATCCGCCTCTTCGGGGCTCGAATCCACGATTTTCCGGCTTGTAACATAGTGCCTCAACCAACTACTCTACCGCGTATTTTTTATGGTGAGAAATTTTTGGCCCCACGCCAAACCCCTCTAGCAGAAGGACCACCCCTTCTCGGTTATCCGCGACTGCTTGTTCAGTATATTCGCAGTTGTACTCCATATTTGGAGGTTATCTTCTCCATCTGCAATCCGAGGACCCGCCATACCGTGGAGGCAATTACTCAGTACATATTAACAGGGCACAGTAAACGCGACTAATTATTGCAGTGTATGAAAAATATGAAACCTAATTGGCACCAACCCGACAATTAACGCTTCCATGAGAAATTGGGCCTAAGTCAGTTACAGGTGCTCTTTCTTGTAACATCGTAGATATTTCATGATGATTTGAACTTGTTTTCCTTATGGACCAAATGTCTTTTTTGCATCAAAACAAGAGTCTGCCTTCAGATAACACAAATCCATCGTTATCTCTAAAGTTAAAGAAAAAATGACTAATATCCTTTTCTGAAATCACATTCTGCTCTATCTAAAATAAATTAATATAATAATATAATATATTAATTAATATAATNCTCACCTCCAACTATTGCCGAGGTCAAGAAAACGTGGATCTATGCATCCACTTAATTAGTTAAGTACACGGGCGACTTTACGTTTTTTTCCCCCTTGGCACTACAGCCCCAGTGGGCCTAGGCCTATCTCCATGAACTTCTCTGGACTTTACGTTTATCTTACTGAATATTTAAGGAAGACAATTGCAAATCTATGCACAGATCTACTCCAAATACAAGTACCGTCCACTCATGACCTTTGTTACCAGTTGCGATGGACCAGCTCTCACACACAAAGTGTACCATCACTAAAAACTGTACGAGAGGATCTGCTAACAAGTATTATCAGTGATTTTTCTGGGTACACAGATTTTCAACCAAACGATATCGTTCTTCATGTTCCTCATTCAAGTAAAGGACAAGACTGAGGACAACCAGAACACTTAGAATCTAATTAACATCCATTCCCTCCGTACCAAGACAGCAAGACTGTGGAAGTTCCGATGGAAGAAGACAGGATCTCTATCTTCAAAATGCCATAGAATTATTCATCATATAGATTATCTAGATATAGGAGTGTACAGAACATAGAACATTTGCACCAAAGCACGTAGTTATAAGTATCTCACTGACCAGAAGGTGTTCCTAGTACTCGTTGTATTGAATAATATTAAAGCAGAGATATCATTGACTTTCTTATCATTAAAGTATTATCTACACAGCATGAATGTCAGTAAATAATTCCCTGATAGTAGAAGTATTAGCTGATACAAAACGACTCAATAAACACGAGACCGAGACAGTTTCAACCACCTCCAATCCTGAAAATACTAGTATATTCCTGTTAAGTCTCTCTTAATGGTATCCTTCAGTCAATTTCTGTCTTGAAAGTGAATGTTTTAACGGCCTTGACCGACCAGAATTTTGTGTGTGTAAATTCTCACTACACTTTCTGTATATATTGCCTTATTTGTTAAAGAGTAACCGACTGTAATTTCATCATACGAAGAACACGAGAAATTGCTTTAAAAAATACGATATTCTATCATTATTATGTCTAAATTATTGGTCTTTTCTACCCAATATGTGGCAACAAATTCGTCCTTCGGGCTCTTCAGGTGTTCAAATCGTAAAAAAATGTAACAGTGCTCAGTGTACGATGTTATACGTTATAAATGTTCACTTCTTAATTGGCCGTATCACATGCAACTTAAATCCATGACTTATTTAATCCGTCTTGCAGTGCATACATTCATTTATCTCCTTTCCCTCGCACTACATGTTTCGGCATAATAATGCCATCTTCAGGTGCTTACTTGTCCACGTCAAACCAGTTCATTGCATGCCATGTTCTTGCAACTTAAAATTTTAAAATTCATTTTAAATTCTAAATCACTGATGCGTCAAATGTTTCGGTCGATATGGTCACAATCAGGTGCTTCGAAATTGCTGTTGGAAACTGCTGCACCTCCGTTAATGTATACAATTCTAAAGCCTACCTTGTTCTAAGCGCCCATGTGTTATTGTACGTTTATAGTGCTACTGTTAACAGCTGCACACAACATGCAAGAGGGATCACCCAGCACTACAAACCTACAACACATCCATCCATCCATCCATCCATCCATCCATCCATCCATCCATCCATCCATCCATCCATCCATCCGTCCGTCCGTCCGTCCGTCCGTCCGTCCGTCCATCCATCCATCCATCCATCCATCCATCCATCCGTCTGTCTATATATATATAAAAGTAAAGCTATCCCTGTACCAGGCCGTGAAGGCCCATAGGGTTGTGAGACGTTGAGGGTCCCACACTATCTACACAATCGGCTCAAAGATGGCGGTAAGGTTGTCAGTCTTACGCGCCGGCCGCGCTTTACTCCCCAGTAAAATTATTTTTAATTAGTTCCTGGTACTCATTTATGTTAGATGCTGAGTAAACCCCACGGCCTAGTGCGGCTGGAAGGATTAAGTCAACGGAAAAAATCCAATGAACTCATCGGGACTTGAACCCGCGACCTTCCGGCTTGTAATTAATATATATATATATATCTGCCTGACTACCTGCCTATCTATCTATAGCTTTATAGCCCTTGTGGGTCTTGGCCGTTTTTCAGTTTCTTAATCCATGCACAGTCGGTAGGACTACTTGGACAGGGGATCATCTCTTCACAAGGCCGCTACCTACACACAGAACACACAAAAACAAAGGAAACACACACAGACATCTATGCCTCGAGTGGGATTCGATCCCAGAGTGAGCGGGCGAAGACGGTTATGCCTTGGACGGGGCGGCCACTGTGATCGGCTTGTACAATATAAGGGGGCATAAAATGAGGTAAAATTTGGAAGTGTGCACATCGACGGAAGTGCCGTAGTTTTCAGCGTCATTTTCTAAGCACTTGATGATAACCACATCGGCCGAAATATGTAGTGTACCAATGATTTAAAATTCATAGTGAACTTTAACGTTTTTAAGTTGCATGTCAGACAGCGAAAATGAGCGATGTGCAACATAATGCTGCAGTGTGATATTAAGTTATGAAGCTGTGCAGAAGATGGCTGAAGCTCTGTCACTTTAATGGCGGGATGAATTCCTCATGATCTGAGATGCATGTATTTCGGAAAAACTATCGAACGTAAACACCAACATATGTATGTTCTCTTTTCTACAAAATGGGGTAAAGCTTTCGATTTCTGTGCTATAAAAAGAGCCGGAAATTACTGTTGATCAATAATCTAGTCTTTGTTACTGTCCTGCATTCATTCTTCATTCATTACCTCTGGTAACTGCAAAATTCATCACAGCTGCAGCCATGTCTAAGGCGCAACATTCTTCCTTCTCTGGACTACTGGCATCGGAGTTTTAATCCCAGTCGGAAAATGAAAATATGTGCGCTTTCTTCTACGCTCGGGATGTACTGTGTTCTTAGAGTCTTGTGATGAACTAATACCCCAACCAAAAGAGTCCTACATGTGGTCCCGGAACCCGAATGACGGAAGGCCTTGAATCTACTTGTTCAGCGGCCCCCCATGAGCAGAATGAAACTGTTCGGTGATACTGTCTTCTGAGATGTGATGCAGTATAGTCTGGTAGGCTTATTCCGATGTTTCTGTGGAAATTACTGCCTCAGTATTCCCAAAGGGTAAGCCAAGCAAGCTGCAAGCAGAGGTCAAGCGCTGGTGCACTACACGAACAGAATGGATTGACACGCATTAGGATGTAGAAATAAGGTTTACTGCTAAAAATGTACCTTTCCGTCACATTTCTAATATCTTATTTAGTACTAAATAAAAATCATTAATAAAAATATGTTATTTTTCTTTTGATTCTATAAGGTTTAGAAAGTCACCCGCTCTGAGATAAGAACATGAGCCCTAAATTACAATATTTGATTTTAATATACGAGTAATTGGACAGAATAAGTACAAATAAAAAAGGAGCAAATTGCATAATGACGACATCCACAGTTCGAAGTTCGGGGAACAGAGGCCATGAGAATGTGATTATTCATTTATTCAAAAAATGCTCCGACTTGTACAGAACCCAAATTAAACTGGATCAGAACAGGACCCTGTATGGACCCACAGTAAAGAACCACTGGTTTCCGTAAGAACATTCAATTTCATGGCGCATTTGGTACCAACATATTAATTATGAATTTCATAAATTAAGTAAATAAGCGCAGAACTATAACTGAATAAGTCCACAGTCGATCCACCTCCATAGTTTTGCACGGTTGTGTTACTGCCGACGGAGGGGAATAACAATGCACAGTGACCCCCCTCCCCCCGTCCCATTATGTTCATATCACCTTTGATGAATATTGGCCGAATCCTTAAAAATTAAGACTTGGAATCGCTTCAGACTGCCAATGATTCTGGTATTTCAAATTATATTTATCTTATAAAAAATATAAAACCGGTTAATTACGGATACTTTTAAAGAGATTTTGTTTTTTCCTTGGCACTACATCCCTAGTGGGCCTAGGCCTACCTCCATGAACTCCGTTCACTTCGGTTTTTCTAGATCTTACACATATGGTAGGACTCCTTGGGCGAGTGATCAGCTCGTCACAAGGCCTCTACCTGTAAACAAACACAGAAAAACGCACACAAACATCCATATCCTGAGTGGGATTCGAACCCACGATCACGGTTTCCGAGCGAGCGAAGACAGTGCATGCTTTAGACCGCTCGGCTACCGTGACCGACAAAGAGATATTACGATACTTAGATATTCAGATACAGAGGACTTATGACACGTGATGTCACTGCAAGCATAGCCGCATAAATGTCATTGTTAGGTATGTGGTTGTAGACGAATGTGAGAAGTCCAACTGTATTCTGAGGACGCCATGTTGGGATCTTGTGCAGGTACGTCTGTTATCCGGGTGTATTTCTTGGTGTTTATCTTCATCCATTAAAAACAATAGCTAGAACAGCAACCAAAAATAGGTCACTAATTGCTACATATCATTCCTTTCGTTTCAATATATTCTTCTTCTTCTTCTTCTTCTATTCCTGCTGCTCTAAATTTGAGCACAAGGCATCTGTGAAACGCTTCGTTTCACTTCAGTGTCTTAATCTAAGACAGTCGGTAGGACTCCTTGGATGGGTCACCAGCCCACCGCTACCTAACACAAACAGAGTATAAACACAAACGGATATCCATGTTTTGAGTGGGATTCGAATGCACGATCCCAATGTTCGAGCGGGCGAAGACATTTCATGCCTTATACCGCGTGGCCACTGTGAATTGTCATTTTCACAATAACCTCTCCAAATTATTGTATGTTAATAAGATTTCTGAAATTGTCACAGATCGTTAAATAGCCCATGAGGAGCTCCTGATAACTAATTGTTTTACTGTGTAACCGGTTAAATTTCACCAGGACTGAAGACCTATACACGAAGTGATCATATTCTTACATGTTTAGTAGATGTAAGATCACGAATTTCCTTATTTGTCACTCTATAGGATCGGTAAGCTGGATATTTTGCTGCCGGTTTTATCAATAATTTGAATATTATTTCTGCTTTTATCCTCTATCATCACTCAAATATGATTGATACGGAAATTTAAACTTCTTTCAGCATTCAAAAATATCAATTTACCGAACGTTGAAACGCAGTTCGAGGGGATCTGAACTAGTTCATCTGTTGCAGCACCGGCCTGCGAGCTGGCCAGCTGGAAGAAACGGAATTAGATGGCTGGCAGGCTAAAGCATTGTTTTATCTTCAACCGTTTCAAATCGACTCTGGAGCCTTTAGCTTTTTCCTCAGTGGTAAAGCACCTCCATCTACAGGGTGAATCGTATAGAACCGGCCCGATGAATTTGCTAATAATTCCGCAGGTGATGCATATAACCGCTCACAATTACGACATAATAATCCGTGGGCCGTGCTGAGTCGAATGGTGTGCGCATGATCCGACAAGTGGCAGCCCTTATGCCGAAACGTGTCTGCAGTGCGCAGGCGACAGTCATGGAGTACACTGTTGAACAGCGAGTGTTTCTTGCCTACTTGAAAACGGCGGACATTTTCAACACCTGCTCTGATCACGGCACACAATCCAAGATAAGATATGTGTAAATTACTTTAATATCTGTATGGTATATTTTATATTACAGCTCATTTCGTCGGGCCGGTTCTATATGAATCACCCTGTAGTACTGACATGAGGAATGCATATATTCATACCTCCACTTCCCATATATCTCCATAGCTTAGAGCTTCAATAATTAATTAGTCACTTAGACAACAGTAAACTTACTTAACCTTGGCAGTATATATACTCAGAGGAGTCCAAAGTCGATGGCAATAACTTGCATTTACTGTCATATGGAACTTCATAGTTAGTTTAATTTGTCCCTCACTGAATCTGAGGCCTGATTATGTAGAATGGTTGTAAATTATTGTCGGGGTTTCCGTGGCTTATAATTCTCGAACCGGAAATAACAAAATAAATATTAAAATGTGGAATGTCAAATTGTAACTCAATAAGTTTTATCGTTTATAGAATCAATGCTTCAGAATTCTAAAAAAAAAAAAAGAAAAACTTCAACATGTGTAGCTTTATTTTGTTGTTTCCTGTTTGAGAATTATAGGCCACGGAAACACTGGCAATAATTAGAATCACCCTGTAGATCTCAGTATCCATCAATATTTACGACAGTGAGCATGGACTACGTGAGTATTGCAAAACTGTGTAGGCTTATGAACAACAAAAAAGGCCAGAACTAGAAAAATATTAATTAATTAATAACTTCATATTATGAGTGTGCGTGTATTTTTATTTGTGTTTTGTGTTTGGTTTGTGTGTTTACTTTTAAAAGAAAGATTATATTTTCAAATGTTTCCGATGTAGCCTTCAAGTATAATCGACAGTTCTTTGGAACCAAAATTAATATATATATATATATATCAATTTAGCTTTCCATATACTGTCTCTGTAAAAACACACCGAAACTCAGTTATAGTTATCAGGCAGTTAATTATGCTTAAGGGAAGTAGTTAACAACAATTTGAAACTTGTCTGAGGTATTGTGATTTATCATACTATTTATTGGAGACCTACGAATAATCAAGGCTTACCCTGAGTAAATATTTCAAAATTATCAGAATTCGTTCTATAATTGCAAGTGTAAGTTTTAAAGTTATCACGGCGCTGATTATGAACAATTTCATCTTCTGGGCAGACAGACATCTGCTCACGCTTATTCATTGTTCGAGGATTTTTATACTCTGAAGATTTGAGGCGATACGTTCATCCGAAACGTCGATTAAGAAAATATCTACACGGCGCCACATCCCAGAAGACGGCATTCTTTATAATTACGAGGTTTGACAATAAAGTTCGCGAACTCGCCAACGTGTGCTTGCCGTGGCGGCAGTGAAGAGAAACCTCAGTATGGTTTAATGACGTTGCCATATCAGCGTTTCACAGCTGTGTTGTTGATCTATGGCAGTCTCTTACTGGGTGGGTTGAGTGGCGTCTGTCAGCGTCTGAGTGAGTTTTGGTGTGCGCGACCTTGAATTAGAGCAATGTCTGTGAGGCAGTTTTTAGCTAGTAAACAAATAACATGGACCTAGCACCAGTGCCGCTTTTCTGGTCCCGAAGACAAAGGAAATGTTGAAAGAAACGCATTTTGATGATATTGATGACATCAGGACTAATACGACGACAGCTCTGAAGGCCATTCCACAAAACCGGTTCCAAAATGGTTTTGAACGGTGGACTGGACGCTGACATAGGTGCATAGCTTCCCAAGGGGAGTACTTTGAAGGCAAGCACAGTGATATACAGCAATGAGGTATGTAGCACTTTTACTGCAATGAGTTCTGGAACTTTATAACGGTTGTGTCCATAGCTCAGACCACATAGCTTCCATTGGTAGGATGAGAAATGAGAGAATTACAAAGGATATGGAGGGAAGAATTCATACCCTTTTCAATGTACCACCCCAGCATTTCGCTCGAATTAAAAAAGGGAAAGCACTAATACTCCAGTTAGGACAGTTCATGGCCCGACCGAGTTTCGACTCGGGCAGTAGTGTACAATTGTTCTTGGTGAATTATTTACCAGTATTCTTTTAGCGCGTACCACTTCATCAACAACAACACATGTGGTTCATGCATGTGGGGCACCACCTCATTTTCTTCTCATTGTCAGGCATCGCCTGAATCAGGCTTCCAGTAAACGGGATAGGATGCAGAGGCTTAGTCAACTGGCCTGCATTTTCTCCTGAGTTTAATCCTATGAATTTTTGGCTTTGGGGACACCTAAAATCTTTGGTGTATTCAGCGTCGATCAGTGACTTAGAAGGTATTATAGCAACGAGTAGAGAAAGCCTGTCAGGAAAATTGCTTGAAACCAGAGATTTTAGACAGATTGAACACATCTATGCGTGGGAGTGCTGAAAATTGTGTTGAAACGCATGGCAAATAAACAGAACATCTGCTATAGAAATCAAGCTAATATCGCCCATGTTTCAGCAGACACTGCTTTCTGCTCGTGTGTTGACAGGGAGCTTTTCGCGCATTCAACTGAATACTATACCCACTGTAACAGTTCTAAACAACATGTACAGGACATAGGAAGAAATAGAGACAAAAAGCAAATTTAAATCAAATTGGTCTCAAAAAGTTTTACTGTGTAATACAACAGGTCCGTCAATATTTTCGAGAAAGAAACCTTTGATCGGAAAGACAACGACCTCCCAATATTACGCGAGTCGTGAAAATGATTAGCAAAGATTCTGAACAAAAAAAAATGGGTTAGGAAATCCACTGCCGATGCCGTAGTTAGGCTAATTACATTTATTATATACAAAAATTTATAAATAAATCCCTGGGAAAGAAAGTCAATCCGAACTTCGCTTTGACTTGTCACGCACAGCTTGCAGTTCCCCGTAATCAATAATCCAAGTCATTAATAGCGCACTGATTATTTCTGCAGTATAAATTCTAAACCGCGTTTATTTTCACTTCAGTACACAAAAGCTATTGGCCCTCACACAACAGCAGCACATCCAAGTTAAGACGACATAATCTGCAAGCTATGAAGGGACTAAATATGTTTGATGAAGATGAAATTGCTCGAGAACGTTTCAGATTTTATTTTCTGATATTTAGAAATGTGGGCGTATCTTTAATTTCACGAAACAATTCGAAGGCTTACATGCTTTTTTCTGCAATTATGGTGTTCTGTGGTTACTCGATGTTGGTGGCAGTGATCCTAGATTTGTTGAAACACAAGGAAAACTTGCAACACACTATGCAGAATGTACATGCAGTCGCTGGAATTTTATGCACCTTATGGATACACCTTTGTTTCAGGTACAACGAAATAAATATTATTCTATTGAAATGAGTCTCCACTTTCCAGTAAAAGGAATTGTTATCCCTAAGATTTCATAGGTAGGACCATTCATGCTAATTGTGCCTGTAACGTGGAATCTATCTTGTGTACGAACACCTATAGAGGTTAATTCTTTCTTTTTAAACATGTTGCAAATTTCTATCAACTTTAACAAATATACAAAGACCATGTGTGTCCTTGTGTGATGCAGGAATTCTAACGCTGCTAATAATGTTTCTGATATCATTTAGTGTAGAATTCTCATCTTATTCACTTAACTGAAAATCCACGAATATGAACACCAAATTTCAACTGTAATTTAGTGTACAATTTTGTAACAAACATAATCGGAATTCGTCAAGTAATTTTGGCGATAAAAATGCCGTCGTAATTGGGTGATAGGCAACCATTCAATTCATCAGATGTCAGTGCCGACTTGTATCACATATGATCGAAATCCATTAAAGAAGTTTGAATTGAAGGAGGCACGAATAACAGAGCAGATTTCTTCTTTGGGGTGTGAAAGACACTCAGCTGCTCAATAAATTCCCTACATTTTAAGGAACCCGAAGTTTCTTTTACAAGGTCCAGACATGGCACCTTGCCCTTAAATCTGTCTACCAAAGAGTATATTTAATTTTATCCCCATGGAAAATGGTCTTATATTCCCGTTAGCTTTTTTCGCTTAGTGGGGGGTTGAGTCCAACTGGGTCCATTCGGCACGGCGGCCATTGATTGGCATATTGTAGCCTGCCCCGGGTGATTATGATGATGGAGAATTTGGTGGAATGAAGATTGGCAGGGGAAACCGAAGTACTCGAATAAAACCCGCCCCAGCGCCACTTTGTCAACCACAAATCCCACTTGACCAGACTCTGGAAGCCAGCGACTAACCGCCTGAGTTATGGCGCAGCCTTTTTCCCCTCCTCTTTGCTTTGGTATATTTGTATGCAGTTTCCTTGTTTCTCTCTCGTCAAATGTCTTGCCTTTTCACATTCTCCTTAGGTTGATTACCCCAGCAATATTCTGAAGCAGCTTTCTCCACATTCCTTTTACTTCTTCTGCTTTAGATACAAATGTTATCTCTATTAGGATTTCTGTCTCGAACACCTTCCAGTCTTTGTACTTGTCTCAAGGTGACAGATCATGATGCGCTCTCGTACATAGCAAAAGTATGTTTTATTATTGTTTCAGTCTTTAGATTTCAATCAGGAAATGGGAAGACAAAACGCAAATTTTGACCTTAAAGCTAGCAAGCATTTCCCATACTATTATGACAGACAGCTTAAAAACTTGAGCGCCAATGTAGTTATTGCGTGAAAGCAATTTTTCAAATAATAATAATAATACACATTTTTTTTTTGGCTGGAGAAGGATAGAATTGTGAAACTTATGACTTTAACAAACGCTTTCACTTGGGAGGACCTACCTACAACCAGCACTAAGGGTGAGACCACAATGGCTGCAATGATTCCTCGCATCCAGAAAACTGTAAAGCAAATGCTCATATCAGTGATGGCTTTTCATGGAAGCTACATAGTCGTTCGCCTCGTCAACAGTGAGCAACGTGTGTTGACGGCGAATTCGTTCTATCTCTTCGACGTATCCTCGAGCCCTGTTTACGAAGTTATTCTTCTAAGCCAGGTACATCACTGTGTCATAAGAAAATTCTGTCGAAAAATATACTTCGCGAAAAGGGAAACTAACAGATTCACAAATAATAACGTAGTGAAGATATTACACAATATTTGGAAACATAGCCTCCCCAAATAAATTACTATTATTATATTTGTAATGATCTTCTGCATACCGAATGACGACGGGGCTGTATCAATACAAATGTGGAAGAAATAACATTAATTCTTGTAACAGAATAGGGGTAACGTTCCCACCTCATGACTCAAGGTACGCGGGTTCAAACCCGACGGAGTTCGTGGAATTTTTAAGGGCGAAAAATCAGGGAACAAGTCCTCCGGGAGGGACTTTAAGCCGTGGGTCCCGTGTCGTAGCTTTATGGCACTTAAAAGATCCTCATGTCTCTAGGAGACCTCTGAGCAAAATTAGGCAAAGCTTCCCGCCCAAATAATTTCTAATGCCTCCGGTAGATGGGGAAGTACCACTGCCAGCCTCGCTGGCTGAACGGGGCTGATAGCGAGCACCAGTACCGGAAGGGTATGGCGACTGGTAGAATATCAAAGGGGGACGTACAATAGACTATTAGTCGCGGTGCATGGGGAAACCCACACCCTCCAATAATAATAAT
>NW_019725847.1:266725-268300 GCF_002891405.2 Cryptotermes secundus
GCTAGTATTGTTGTGTCGTCGGCATAGGTGGGAAGCATTGTTTGTCCGGTTTTTGGAAGGGCAACCGCATATATGGAGTATAGCATAGGCCCAAGGATACTTCCCTGCGGAACTCCAGATAAGACAGGGTATAATTCGGTATAGGCTTCGTCGTATTTAACTAAAAAGTTCTGTCGGTAAGATAAGACTTTAATAGAGAATACATTGGATGTAGAAGAGCGCACTCAAATTTGTAAAATAAGCCTATGTACCAAACTTTATTGAAAGCTTGGCTTATATCAACACATACAGCTAAGCAGTAGCGCCTGTTTTCAAAATCACCATGAATTTGGTTTACTAATCGATGTATTTGTTCGATCGTTCCGTGACGTTGTCTGAAGCCCAATTGATGTGTAGGCATGAGCTGATGATCGTTGATTTCAGGTACTAATCGTTTGAGCAGTATTTTTTCCAAAACTTTTGGAGAGAATCGGTAGGAGACTGATGGGTCTATACGATGCAACATCGTTTGGACTTTTCCCTGTTCTCAAAATCATGACTATTTGCGCGACTTTCCATTGACAGGGGAAGTATTCGAGTCGTAAAATTGCATTGAAGATGTATGTTAGTACTTTGAATCTTTTGTCGGAAAATTCTTTTAGTATTTTGCCGGCGATGAGGTCAAGTAGCGGTGCCTTTTTTGAAATAATGCCATGGAGTATGATAGTTTCTGCCTCTCTTTGAGTGGTTTTATTTATTGGGAAGGCCATCTGAAACGGAGTCTCGAGTATTGTTTCTAATAGATTTTTGTAGTTCCCTGCCTTTGGTTGTTGTAATTCTTAAACCCCAAACTGTATTCTTGGCATTAACGTCTCCGCCTCCTAGGAATCGATTACCTAATGTCTTCAAGAAGTTTGTGTAGTCAACGTATTCATTGTTATATCTGGGTGGGCAATATGTTGCTGCCCTTGTCAGTCCTCCTGTGCTGTCTTCTGTGGTGACACTTGTTGCTTGTATGTTGTTAAGACTGTATTTAGCTTGTTCATGATGTTTGATTGTTTTATAATTATTGCCGTGCCTCCGTGAGATGTATTGTCAGGGTGATTTCTGCTATATACACGTACATTATATTTTGGTACCTTTATGTAGCTTCTGTCAGTGAAGTGAGTTTCTGAGATTAGGAGTATGTCCGAGTCAAAGTTTTTTGTATGAGTGTCTGTATTTCTTGAACACATTGGCACAAGCCGTTGGCGTTCCATTCTACGATTTTTAATAGAGGAGCCATTATTTAGTTTTATTGATGGGCGTCGAAATAAGATTTATGAGGGTACCCATCTGTTATATTTTAGCGTCCTGTTACACTGATTCATATCCATGGTTTATGCTGACCGTCTTACAATACAACGCATGCAGTAACAGGAGCAAAACACAACACAGAACACGATACACAAATGTATGTAGGAAGAATACTCACATAAAAGAGGATTGGCGTAATTCGCGTGTTTGAGTGCGACGTAGGATGAATCCTGAAAAGTTTTATTATTTAGAATTCATCGACATATATGATGAATACGGATTTTAGTCATTTTAGAATGA
>NW_019725847.1:268797-285175 GCF_002891405.2 Cryptotermes secundus
TGACCGTCTTACAGTGTATACAACGCATGCAGTAACAGGAGCAAAACACAACACAGAACACGATACACAAATGTATGTAGGAAGAATACTCACATAAAAAGATTATTGGAAAGTATTAAATATTTCAATACGTTCATTATGAATTTCACGAAAACCTGTCATTTGTTCTCCGTGTATGAATCGAGAGACGCAACAGAGAGACAGGTGCACAGAACTCGCTGATACTGTTGCAAAGGACTGTAACAATGCATGTGACTAAAAATAGGACTCAAATGTCACTTTGCGAGAAAATATGTGGTACCATATTTTGAAGATACAGATTTAATATCTGTATACTTTAAAGACATTTCACTACAAGCATAAATTGTTACCGACTGGCTACGCGCTGGACAGCCGAGTGATAAGGGTTAGAGTCCCTGTAGGGCTCAGACCGGCTCAGGGGTCCACCCAGCTTCCGATCCAATGGGTACCAGGGACTATTTTCCCGGCAGGACCTTGAAGCTGACAATCCAACTAGTGCCGAGGTCAAGAAAATGTGGATCTATACATCCACTCCTCCATACACCTTAATGGTATTGTGTTTAATTAGTTAACCACACGGGCAATTTGCCGATCACAGCGACCGCGCAGTCTGAGGCATTAACTGTCTTCGTCCGCTCAAATACGGGAATCATGGGTTTGAATTCCACTTGAAACACAAATGTCTGTATATGTTTATTCTGAGTTTGTACTGTCCTGCATGTAGGTAGTGACCTTGCTAAGGGCTGACCCCCTTCCCAAGGTCCAAGGAGTTCTATCGAATGTGTAAAAAGCTCAAGAAACTGAAAAAGTGACAAAGGGCCAGCAAAGGGCTGCAGAGCCATAGGTAGATAGATAACTTTTACAATATGCTTAGTCATAACCAAAATTAATGCTACCGAGACCCGCCAAAGTTTATGTTCCATTCCTCTTCTCGTCAGATCATGGCAGCAGCATTTTATATGGTCCTATTTTTCGGCATGTGGGGACTATACGCCACGTTGGTATGTATCGCGTGCAGTCAGCTGGAGAAGCTGCGAGCGAACCTCCTGGATATCAGACAGGAACACAAGACACAAGAACAGGACTCGGGTGCTGAGACTGACACAGAGGAAGAAGAGATCCAAGTACACACGTCTCAGGAAGTGTTCCGTCGGATGCAGGGAGAGCTCAAAGACTGCGTACGGCATCACCAGCAGATACTACGGTACGAACCATAATTGGAAATGGTAATTTCGTCTTTTGAAACATGTATGAAATAAGTAAAAACTCTTCAGTATGACCATCTGTTCTCATATATTTGTTCTAAGTAACAACTCACAACTTCTTGTGGTGTTAATGGGGAAAGTAGGGCCAAAATATGTTTTGTTTCAATATTATATTTCAGTTTCATGAAGGCAATGGAAGACACGCTGCATCCGGTACTGCTTGGGTTGTTCTTCATTGCAACAGGCTGCATCTGTTTGAGTGGTTTCTCCGTTGTCATGGTACGTATCCTAAACAGCACATGTCCTCATAGCTGCACCTCCTTGCTACTTTGATTGTTATTCCCCTTATTATTGTTATTATTATTATTATTATTATTTTGGAGGGGGTGGGTTTCCCCATGCACTGCGACCAGTTGTTGATCTATTGTGCGCCCCCTTTAATTATTCTACTAGTCGCCATGCCCTTCCAGTACTGGTTCTCGCTATCAGCCCCGTTCTGACAGCGAGGTCGGCCACCTCTCTGGCAGTGGTCCCCGATACTTCCCCATCTACCGGAGGAATTGGAAACTACTTGGGCAGGAAACTTTGCCTAATTTTGCTCAGGTCTCCTAGAGACATGAGAATCTTTTAAGTGCCGTAAATCTACGACACGGGACACACGGCTTAAAGTCCCTCCCGGAGGACTTGTTCCTTGAAATTTTCCGCCCTTAAAAATTCCACGACTTCCGCCGGGTTTGAATCCGCGTACCTTGAATCATGAGGTGGGAACGTTAACCCTAGACTACGGAGGCCGCTGTTATTCCTCTTCTTCCCTGCTCCCTGCATATCCTTCTTCCTTCATTTCTGGCTTCTCCTTCCGTCTTCTCTTTTATCTTCCTTTTTCTCTTTATTTATTCCTTCAACTCCATTGTCCTTGCTTTCTCTTTCTCTTTGTTTTGCTTATTTCCAATCATTCTCCCCTGTATCTGTTCTCCATTTTCCTTAATTACATTTTTCCCTTCTTCACCTATTTCTTTCTCATCTTCTATACTCCTATGCTATTTACCTTCTTTTTCCCGTCTCTATCATCAATAATACTGCCCCAATTTATTCCTGGGCTCATTGTCAATAAAATTAAAAATATTAGTTATTAGTTTCTTGCTTGAAAACAATCCCCTCCCTTCGTATTTTGATATAATGAACGCGCAGAAATGTGAAATGGACCTGCATAGCGCAGCCTTTGCTTCAGTTCTATCCAAACAAAATAGAACTGGATGATGTTGCAGTACCTACGTCTTGTATGAGAGACTAGTTCACTAGCAACTGACTTGTATCCCAAATGCCGGACAGTTATGCTTCTTGTTCTCTCTTCTGAAATCTGGGTTAACTGACACTGAAATAATTATCACTCCTGTGTATGCCCCATTACGCATTAAATCACTTGACATGAGTCAGTTATTCTGGAGCAGCGCTTTTCTGAAAAATACAGAATTGGATGTGGCATAAAGACTACAACTTCCATATATCATTTATATTCATCTTCGTCTCTTCCGTGGCCATCTTGCCAATGTGGCGACTGAATGGTTAGCTCTTCCATTTCGCATTTGGAAAGAATCGTATTCGAGTCCTGCTCTTCGGACCAGTTACCCTTAGCTAGTGCCTTGTTCCTCCGTGTATAGTGGGGTACTTCCTCAAGTATCTCAGTACACTTCCCTTCCACATCATTTGCAGTGTTCTATTCACAGATCACAGCTTCATCGCTCACAGAGTTGAAAATTTGCCTTAAATAAACCAAAAATCAAACCATTTCTTCTGCTCCATCTCCTTTTTCCCCTTCGCCATCTTTTTATTATCCGAAATCTCACAGTTGTTGGTAAAGCGCCTGATGGAGCAACGGAGCCCTCGATGTGCTGACAATATTATTTACATCCACAGAACTGGGGAGAAGTCATGCCAATGAGTCAAGCTGCTTTGATATACTTCGCAATGATGTTCTTCTTGTTCGCCTTCTGTCGGCTTGGAGAAGAGCTCACACATCAGGTAATAAGTCTCACATCTTCACACCAAATTAGATTGCTATCCTTGTAACAGTTCGTGGAGTTCCATAGGGTTGAGAGACGTCGAGGTTCCTATATTTTCTCTAAACAGTAGGCTCACAATGGTGGTGAGGTTGTCAGCTTTACGGTAGGACCACACTTTACTCCCAGGAAAGTCTCTGGTACTCACTTATGTTAGATGCTTAGTCGATCCCAGGGTAATAATGCGGCTGCAAAATCGCATAATCTTTTCAGGAATCGAACCCGCGACGTTTCGGCATGTAGTATAGTGCCTCAACTAACTACGCTACCGCGTGCCCCCAAAAAGTAGGTTGCATCATGTCAAAAAGAAGGTGCTAATGTCGGCATTATGCATAGCTCTCTGCACCCGTGAAGTACGCAGGCCTCTAGTAAAGATAAGGCGGCCAAGCATGGTGACAGGTGATTGTTCCCAGTGCTGTGGTACTATCCAGGATGCTTTTAAAAGTGGCAATGTCAGAGGCAGGCAACAGTCAATAAAACAATTTTTTTTTTAGTTTCGTGGGGGGGGGGCTGATTCCACTTGGTACGTTGGCCACTAATTGGCCTGTTCTACCAGCCTCGAATGATGGATGATGAAAGTGGAACAGTTGGTGGAATGAGAATTGGCAGGGGAAACCTAAGTACTCGGAAGAAACCTACCCCATGCCACTTTGTCCATCACAAATCCCACATGACCTGACCTGGGCTCGAACCAGGGCCGCTGTTGTGGGAAACCGGCGACCAACTGTCTGAGCTATTGAACGGCTAATAAAACAGTTAAAAGGATAATTTCTTCTTTTCTTACAAATATGATAATTCTGTCATCACGAAGATATTTAAAATGAATATTTTAATGGTATTTCCATTACAAGTTGTACAGTCAATGAAAATGATAAGAACATGTAGGACCATTCATCCCCTAGACGGGAAATTCAGCCGCTTTTTGTATGTAATTTTCGTCCGCTGTTTTTGTACAAGTTGGGTTTACAATGTGCGAGGTTATTGTTGCATAAAAGACAAGAGCTAGCAAATACCCATTTCTGTCATCGTTGACCTAAGTCCCAGACCGCCTCTGCGCTTTCATTTTATGATTACACCCCCACGTGTTTGATTTGGAAACTGTACATTGGTTGTCACTTACCCACTGGTCACCATCCAAGGATGTCCCAGTGGTCGTAATTTATGTGGTCTCCCTTTCTTGCAGTAAAGGACGTGTGGTCTGTTAACACAGTACACGGACAGATAAATGTGAAGTGTTTTAGTTCATCAGGACAGAGAATGGTGTTTAACTGAGATTCTAATGTTCAAAATTTCACAACTGATTGTGGGCTATGTCTTCAATTTGTCTATCCCGACTTCTTGTATTGCTTTTTAATGCTCCAGTATCCTTATTCGCAGCATCCATTTAGTAGTGAGAGAAGAAATGCCCAGAAACAGCATAGAAATGAAACATCACTGTTTTCGCTGGAAACGCAAACACCTTACTGAGTTGTCCTGAAGGATCTGTCTGTGGGCATTAATATATTGTAACGTGCATATCCAAACCGTCACTTCCTACACAACGGAAGCAACGCAATATCGTAATCTTAACAATGAGTCTCCATGGTTACACGGATTGTTAGAAGCATTGTGTAACAACGGTAAATATTGCATTTTGTTGAACCAGCAGGAATAATGCACTTCCGCGGCAATGAGTGTAGGACACGTTAAGACTGAACTGTGAGAAATGGTATCTAGTATCCGGTCCGCATAATGAGATTCAGACTCAGGTATCTCCACCGTGACCCTGCGAGTCATAGGAGGCGAGGAAAAGGGGAGTCTCAAATTTGAGACAGTAAAATATGGTCTTGAGTACCAAGGGACTCGGGCCCGAGAAAGACTGCGCTGGCAAGGACCAGCAGCATATAAAAAGAGAGACCGGTCCGCTCGTCAGAGAAGGCGTCCACAAAAAACAAGACCGTAACTGTCAAACAATAATAGAGATCTGGTTACAAGCCCCAGATGGGTGCTTTAAGCTAGGACAGACTGGCTGACTGACCGTCGGTCGTAAAATGAGACTCAGACTCAGATATCTCAGAGTTAGAAGACCAGAGTTGGATAGACCGCGTGAACGATAGTTGGAAGACACGCTTGAAATATAGCCGCCGCAGAAGCCAAGGTTGGAAAACAGAGTCTAGCATTCTCCGAATTAGTTGGATCGAGTGAGCGGAGCCGCATTAGCAGTAAAAGTGATACTAACTGTACTTGAGTGTGTAAAAGCGAGCGTTCAATAAATATTCGCTAAATCCGAAATATATTAATAATATATTATATAATTTTATAATTATATAGTAATTTTCTTTTATTTTCCGTTTAATCGCCATATTTAATGAACCATCAAAGCCAGGCATGTGAAATCTGGTATAATGATATAGAATAAAATATAACAATACCTAACTGCACATTATGTACGAATACTGCTTGTAATTAAGGAATTACAAGCATGATGGTATTCGAATCTTCGACGTTATGTCTGACAAATGTTACTTATAGAATCTATACTAATTAATGCGTCCTTTCTTTCCTTTCAAAAATTTCGTCACAATTTTCAGACATGTTAACCTCAATTTTCAGCATTTTGCAACTCACAGAATGCCTAATTGTTGCTTATAAAACTGATCTTTCTGAAAAATGAGTTTAATCAATTCAATTTTATACTGTCTTCCAGGTTTCTGCAGAATGTTGCAGCCTGAAAAGTGGATACCACAGTTTTGGACCAACATACTGTCTCATACTTAACGGCAGATTCAAGATGGCAGTAAATATTTTCACCTACAGGCTACAATATGATGTCATAGTCCAAAAGACCAAAATATGAAATTTTAAATCCGCGAAATCCTCAAATTTTATCATTGATTTTCAGACTGTGTAAAACTAAATTCTTATAAATTTGATTTTTTTTTTCAGGCAAAGAGTGTAAGAGACGCAGTCTGGGAAAGCAACTGGGTGGGAGCTCCGGTGCCTTTCCAACACTCTCTCATCATCATCAATATCATAGCTAGCAAGAAGTTCAGCCTCACAGCTGGGAAATTTGTGCCAGTGTCCAACAAAACCATGCTCAGCGTAAGAAAGAGTATTTTTACGAATAAGGCCATAAAATGAACATGTTGTATGATGCTCTTTTTCTGTCTGTCCACATATGTTATCACCGAAATTAATCGATTTCTTTCGATTACATTTTTATTGACAGTCTACATTAAAGGCTGCAAAGTGAATTTAAATTCTATCTGCAGGAATCTAACAGACACATTACTTGGGAAGAAGATTTTCCATCTTCCGGGATATAACATCGTGTAGGCCTGCCTCGCCATCTAACCAGTTCTCGCTGATTTCTTGCTCGGCTGATTTTCGATCCTGAAGATGGAGGTGATACTAACCCCCACTAAGCGAAAAAAAATATATATGGAACTTCAGCTGACAGATATCATAAAGGGGGTCCTTCTCTTGCTTGCTTCACAATTTGTATTCTTGATCTTATGAATTTTCAGACATAACTTGTTCATTTAGGTAAACTGGTATAGAATATTAATTTCCCTTTCTGCGGCAGGCTGTCCCGGTTCCAGCCTGGTATGATACTGAAAACTTGAAAGAAATCTCTCTTTCATGAAAGCTATATATCCCATATGGGAGCAAAATCTGATTTTTCAAACCCATGAGCTTGATTCCATAAAAATTTAAGGAAGTGAAAGGATGTATTAAATTGAGAAATAATATAGAAATGAACGGATGAATTATTTTAGTAGTTATTTGTTTATCAGTTTATTTGATGTGTAGTCTCTCCTGTTCATTAAAACTAGAATTGGATGTTTATTCCGTGTGCAGCAAATTAATCAGGTTTTAATTTGATATCCTTCTACTATAAATACTTTTAGAGATTTTACTGTACAAACTTGAAGACAGACTACAAATTTTAAAACCAGTTATATTCAAATCTACAATCAGCAGTTACCTCCTTTATGTTCACAGATTTTCAACCAGACAATCTCCTTCTTCATGTTTCTCCTCAAAGTCAAAGAAGAAACCGATCACACCGACCACAGTTAAGAATGTCGTGCCTCATCATCATTATCAAGTGCCACAAAACATCCATTGAAATTTGACAACATTTTACACTTCTTATTCACAGAAAACTTGTTGTCACTGCTGAACTGTCGCGATCATTACTGGTAGCAAGGTCAGTTACCTGCAGATTATAACATTAGTTAGCAGCTACATCTGCAGCCCAGTGTGGATTTAACTGGACTCCAAAGAAACCAGCTGTTCTGTCATTACAACACGGAGAAAAAGAATCGGAAAAAAGATCATTTCCATGAAAATATAAAACATTCAAGTTACTTTGGTGCATGGATCATGCCATAGTCCAGGCAATTAGTAGCCAGATTCTCAATAGAGGAACCTAGGTTCAAACCCAGGGCTGTCTCTGTGGGACTTTTTATGGGTAAAGAGGCATTGGGACAGTTTTTCTCCGATTATTTTGATCTTTCCCTAACAGTTTTATTCCACCAGTCTCTCATCAGTCATCAGAGGCTGGTACAAAAGTCCATTTGCATCTGCAGTGCTAAGGTACTCCACCTCACCCCACCCCAAGAATAGAAAAGGAATCTTCTTCATATGTAATGTATGTCTCTGGAAAACTTACATATAGAGAAGTTATTGAAACAGCTCAGACTGCAATTTTATGAATAATGTAGTACGTCAGGATCATCCATAGAATGTTCTGTAGTATGTGGCTACAGCAACATGCTGAGATATAAAATTTGTAAGATAAAAGAGACTTAAGAAAATAATAATTTTACTTCCTCATTAAAAATATCTGAAGATCTAAAAGACAAAATTGATTAGCTTGAAATGAACTATAAGAACAAAAACATTAGAGACCTGTACAGAGGAATAAATGATTTCAAGAAGGGTTACCGACATAGAAGTAACTTAGTAATATATGACAAGGGCCGCGCCATAGCTCAAGCGGTTAGTCGCTGGCTTCCAATCGCGGCTGCCCGGGTTCGATCCCGGGTCTGGTCAAGTGGGATTTGTGGTGAACAAAGTGGCGCTGGGGCGGGTTTTCTCCGAGTATTTCGGTTTCCACTGCCAATCTTCAGTCCACCAAAATTTTCCATCATCATAATCACCGGGGACAGGCTACAATAGGTCAATCAGTGGCCGACGTGCCGAGTGCACCCAGTTGGACTCCACCTCCTACTAAGCGAAATTTAAATATATGACGATGATGATCTGCTTGCAAATTCCCAAAACATTTTGAATATGTGAAAGAACTACTTTTTTCAGTTATTGAATATACACAAGGTCAATGGTGTTAGAAAGATAGAAATACATACAGCTGAGCCTTTAGTACCTAAACGTAACCCTTTTTTAGATTGAAATTGCTATTGCAAAGTTGAAAGGGTAAGGATAAGGAAAATTTACCTTATCAGTGGAAGGAGTCTATTATTGTACTAGTTAACAAGAAGAGTGATAAAACTGACTGTAGCAATTATGGTGGGATATCATTGCTATCAACTTCATACAAAACTTTCATCCATCATCCTTCTGTCAAGGTTAAGTCCATATGCAGAAGAAGTTATTTGGGATCATCATATCAAATACTGATTAGATTTTTACGTTCATCAGATACTGGAGAAAAAAGGGAGTACAATAAGACACTATATCAGCTATTCATAGACTTCAAGAAAGCCTGTGATTCATTTAGGGTGGAAGCATTATACAATACTCTCATAGACTGTTTATATACCCATGAAATTAGTTAGGTTGATTAAATGTATTTAAATGAAATATATAGTAAAATTCGTAAAAGTAAACATTTGTCTGATAAATTTCTTACTCAAAATGATCTACTCGTAAAATAAGGAGAAGCTTTATCGCCACTGCTTTTCAACACTGCCTTAGAATGTACCGTTACGAAGGTCCAGAAAAACCGGGTGGGTATGAAATAAAATGGGACACATCAGTTGCTGTTCCATACTGATGACGTGAATCTACTGGGAGATAACATAGATGCCATAAAGGAAAACAAAGAAACTTTAATTGGGGAGGATGTTGAGAAGTAAAACTAAGTCTATATTGCTGTCTTGTTACCAGAATGCGGGACAGAATCGTTACATAAAGGGAGGTAACAGATCCTCTGAAACTGTAGCACAGTTTAAATATTTGGCAATGGCAGTAATAAAACAAAATTTGATTCATGAGTAAATTAAGAGGAGACTGTAGTTGGGTAATTCTTGCTACAATTCAGTCCAGAACCTTCTGTCTTCTCGTCTGCTGTCTAAAAACGTAAAAATTAGAATATACAAAATTATAATTTTGCCTGTGGTTCCATATGGGTGTGAAATTTGGTCTCTGATATGAAGGGAGGAACATAGACTGAGGGTGTCTGCGAACAGGATGCTGAGGAGAATATTTAGACCAAAGAGAGATGAAGTGACAGGAGATTGGAGAAAACTGTATAGCGAGGAGCTTCATAACTTGTACTGTTCGCCAAATATAAATATAAAGATCAAGACAAAGAGGATGAAATCAGTGGGTCACGTAGCACGAATGAGAGAAATGGAGCAATGCATATGGGATATTGGTAGTGTACAATACGTAAATATTTGAGTAATTGTGGGTATGAAACTTATATCCGAAGGCCGGAAAATAAGCAAGTACAACACAAAGTTTTCTTCGGTTCTCTTTCCTCCCCTTCCCACTTTTAGTGAAATAGTCGTGTTTCTTCATAGATTCAAATTGTAATGCCTTGTATGCTTCTAAATGAACAGTCTCTGGTCAGCATCCACTCGTGATTACTTCTGTCAGCGGAGTGTCAAGGCGGAGAAAAAAAAAATTCTAAGAGTGGAAGCTGTGTTTTGCTAACAAAACATGGTGTTCGTTGCTGTACATTTGAAGTCATGCGCCTCTAAATGAAGTGTGATACGTTTTGGAGACAAATCATTAATGATTCTTGAAAAAAAACTACCAACTTGTTGCATGTATTGATTAATATTGCAGCAAATAATACGACAAACAAAAGTAGAAGGTTGAACGAATAAAGATTAGACAAAGAAATGTTTTCCGAAATATATTTTACCGCATCTGTTGAATTATACCTCGGATAGCGCAGACAATAAGTAAATGGCTAAGACTTAGAAGAACCGAAATTCGATTCGCGGTAGATGCACAATTGTTCCCTTAGCCATCACGCCGAGACAAGCCTCATGTCCAACGGGTGGGGGGCGATCGGTCCATGAAAGTCAAATAGCCGGAGCCTGAAGCTGATTCTTCACCTGCGTCTAGTGCTGAGGTATAGGATGCAGGAACCTTTAATTGATTATTTAATGATAACATTTCAATATATTCTTTAACACTTAATACCACATGTTTCGGCCTCAAAGGGCCATCTTCAGGTGTTTTATTACAGATATTTAATCAATACCTTGTTAAAACTGCTACACTGTTTCTCTGTTCCAATTCATTTTAAAAACCACACGCTGCAGTCCTCCTTTAATTAAACGAGATACAATTCTTTTATAATTTATTGTTTCACTTCACTCAGGGTGTCGTCACTTCCGTAAAATATATTAAAATATTTTCCCCGGCAGCTTGCTCCTCACATTAGTTATTTGCGCCTGGTTTTCGTTTCCTCCTCAATAATTGGTGTTGTCTTTACTAGTCTAGACTAGTACCGTGATTTCCCACTCTCCATCAGTTGCCCCTTTTTTATCGAAGATACAAGGTTGGCATTTTTTATGCTATTTCGAAGCCACTTTCCTTTAAATAAAGTTCAATGCGTTGTATGCTCTTTTCCACTTCCGATACGCCAATTATGCTACATCTGTTAACTGCATAAACTGCCACGTCGTCTGCGTATTCGAGGAGTTTGTAGTTACGGTTGATTTTGGATTTCAGTCCTGCCATATAAAGTGAATATAAGGTTGGGCTCAGAACACTACCCTGCGGTAAGCCTTTGTATGTCCAGTCTTCGAGATCTAGCCCTCCATAGTTTGCCTCTAGTTCCCTCGCGGAGACCAGGTTGAATAAAGGCCAACAGGTTTCCCGAGAAGCCTACTGCTTTGAGTCTCCATCAGTGCCGCAGCGGACGTTGTCCTATGCGCTTTTAATGTCTAGGAATAAGGCCGAAACTCTGTTCCGTTCTTCAAATGCTTTTATTATTTCAGTTGTTAGCACTGCTAGGTTGTCTGTGCAACCCTTGTTTCGCCGAAAGCCATATTGTGTTACTGAGAACTTCCAATTCTTTTCTGGCCACCAGGAGATGCGCATGTTTATCATCTATTCTAATACCTTGCACACGCAGGATGCCATGGATATACGTCTTACATTCGTTTTGTCTCTCTTAGGGATAAAAAATATTCTATAATTTTTCCAGTCGCCTGGGAACACTCTTGCTCTTAAAATATTGTTGTAAATTTCTAGCAGAATTTCTAAAGCTTCATTTGGCAAATTGTGTATTATGGCATAGTCTGTTCCACCCCCTCCCGGGCTGGAACGGACTCTGAGGTTTTTAATTGAGAAGTGAAGTTCTTGAATTGTGTAATCTGAGTCCAGGAATTGATCCTGATTTTCATGATCGACTGCCGGTGCTTGATTGGGTTCATCCACACCTGAGCATAGCTTTTCAAAAGTCGTTTTGGAGGAATTAACAAGTTCTTCTTTATATTCTCGTTCCCGTTCTGTCTTGTTGAATCTGTATTTTAGTCTTTTCATTCTATCACAAATGTACGATGGATTCGTGGATTTATCTATTCTCTCGCAGAAAGTTTTCCAGTGCCCTAGCAGAAAGTTTTCCAGTGCTCCTATTTTTTTGCGATAATCGCCGCCATTTTGTATTCCAAAAATGTCTTTTCAGTTTTACAGTATTTCCATTTAAGCAATGTAGCTTTTATAATTCTAATTACCTTATCGGATTCTCTGTTCCACCATAAACGCTCTGGTTGTTTATCTCTATTTCCTATTTTTTCTTGACCTCCATTTCCGATGTTGTTTTTGTTTTTTCTTTTAGTAGTGGTCTCTGCTAATTTCCCATTAATTATCTGGACTAAATTATCATACCTTTCCTTTACGTCCCTCTCTCTCTTCCGTCCCTCATGCGTTTTGGCTTCCGTAATTTTTTCTTTAACTTTTTCCATGAAGACAGTCCAATCAGTGTGTTTACTGTGCAATCTAGAAGCCTTTTTGCTGCATTTCCTCGGCTCTACTTTGCTATTATCCTCGATTAAAATTGAATAATGGTCGCTGTTCCAAGGGTCTGTTCCAACCTTCAGGTATATAACAGTGCTGCCCTTGGGTCCACAGAAGTTAGGTCGAGGGCTGCCTTGGATCCTGTGACATTGGAGATATGTGCCGGGGAGCCGTCATTTAGCTACGTGAGGTTTGTTTCCAGTTCACTGATGCAATGGTACAGGTTGTTTCCGTTTGTACAATTTTTCGAATTACTCCACGAATTATGATGTCCATTAAAGTCTTCGCTAATTAAGAATTTTCCTTTGAATTGTGTGAAAAATAATTTCCATACTCAGCTCGATTTTCATGTGTGGCTGCTTGTAACATGACACAATATTTTATCTTGGTCCATATATAGTTCAATTGCACACGCTTCAATTTTGCCGTCACCATCACATAAACCATTCTTACACAAATATTTCAGTTTGTTATTTATAAAAATGGCAACTCAACCACCTGCCGTTTGTTCCTTTCTTTTCTCACCATGTCAAACCCTTTCAGGTATACACTTTCTGCTCCGTCAAGCCAGGTGTCTGATATCATTATGACATCTATGATTTGGCTCCTCTGTTGGAATTCGGGGAACTTGCTTCTTGGGCTCCTATAGTTCCACTGAACTATCTGCTTCACCAAGCAAGGTCTCTGATAGCATTAACATCTATGTTTTGGCTCCTCTGTTAGAATTCGGAGATCTTGCTTCTTAGGTTCCTACAGTTCCACTGAACTATCTTAATTATTCGATTCC
Organism: Cryptotermes secundus; assembly: GCF_002891405.2. NCBI lineage: Eukaryota > Metazoa > Arthropoda > Insecta > Blattodea > Kalotermitidae > Cryptotermes > Cryptotermes secundus. The sequence goes on from NW_019725847.1 coordinate 282,075, forward strand.
CATTGAATTTTATTGTGATGTTGTTCGTGAAGCTCGACGGCTTTCCATAGGTGTCTGACCATCGCTTTAGGGTCCCTGGATTTTATCACTAAATTGATTATCGTCACCAATACATTCTTGACTTCGTCGTCCTTCTGAATGAACTCCCAACTCGTCTAAAGATTTCTCTAACACTGTCTGGTCTTTAGAGCTGTTCCCTTGCCCAATTGTTTGAACTCGGTTCAGATATTTGAGTCCTGCTGTTATCTGTGTTCATCTTCCATTGTCTTCTCTCCGGATTCCGTTCAATAGTTTGGCTCGGGCCTATATTGTTTTCACTTTTCTCAATAGTATCCTACTCTTTTCGTCCTCTTGGAGTTTTGAGAAAGGGGAAGTTCCTCATATTTGGTTCCGCGTACCCTCGGGGGCTTCCAGCACCTAAAGGGAACGCATGGCTCGACCATTTTTTCTACAATTTTTCGTGCTTCAAAAAATCCGATATTTTTATGAGTCATGATTTATTGCTTTCTTTTTGTTTTTCGTTCTTTTTTTAATTGCGGGGCATCGCTCGCTGTTTGCTGTGGTCACCGTTACAGTTTATGCATTTTTTTATACAAGACGTTTCATATTTTGCTTCTCCGCATGAGAAGCATTATTTTTCCTTTGTACAAAATTTACTTATGTGGCCGAATTTCCCACATTTGTAACACTGTCGTACTGCTGCAACAAAAGTAGTATTCTTTTTTATGCTAGTGGGGCCTATTGTACCAGCCCCAGATGATAGGTGAGGGTGATTGTGGAGCGATTGGTGGAATAATGAGTGGCAGGGGAAACCGAAGTACTCGGAGAAAACCTGCCCCAGCGCCACATTGTCCACCACAAATCCCACTTGACCAGACCCCGGGATCGAACCCGGGCCGCCGCGGAGGGAAGCCAGCGACTAACAGCTTGAGCTATGGCGTGGCCAACAAAAGTAGTAACTTCAATTTTCATACTGCAGAAATATACATGAGGGGCATTTCCTTGGTTCTAAACGTCAAACATACTGCCCTCGACTCTTTCCATACCAATCTTTCTTCCTTGGTTTCTTCGTTTTTGTCTCTTTGACACTAATATTAAGTCTGACTGCGTCAATTACCAGGAAAGTTATGGGATGTTGGTTCTGATTGTCCAAGTTGATATGTCGCGTCAAATTTTCTAATTCCATATCTTCAGGTACATCTTTAAATTACTCCCTTTTTAACAACCATATATCTCGGTATATATGCAGTCAGCCCTACGTTTTGTATTATGGGACTCTTTAAAACTTTATTTGCTTCTATTCTTTTTGGGAAGGTCACTTCCCAAATAAATCAAGCATGCCTAATCGTTGTGCTGACCACGCGACACCCTCTGTCTGCTAAGGTTGACACTAACTTCGCCGACGAGCGGCGGTCGCTCGGTCGGTATAGTTCGGTTGCGGACTACAGGCCACGGGAGTTTTCCTTTCTTTGAGCAAGACGGTTCTCGCGATAACGCTTTTGGCTCGTATTCGGAAAGTCCCAGGTTAGAATTTCAATCTGGACACCGACTATCGTCACTGAGGTTTCACGCAGTATTCCTCAGTCTCTCCAAATTCTCGGACAGCAGCTTGAAGTAGGCCACGACAACTTCTTTCAACGTCCATTCCAGTTCATCATTCATTAATCATCCCACCATTCGGTGGGATATATTGAGCTACTGGCAGCGTAATTAAATAAAGGGCACACACAGAAGCACAAAAAGAAACACACATACACACGACTATCACTATGAAGAATATAGACATAAAAATTTTAAAACCAACAAGATTCATATCTTCCACCATTAATCACTTTTATGTTCACAGATTTCAGTCAGACAATCCCATGCTTCATGTTTCGCCTCAAAGTCAAAGATGAAACTTATCACATGAACCGTATTTAAGTGTGTTCTGCCCCATCATCAGGAAGGACAGCAAGATCCATCAAAAACTAACATGTTATAATCCGTAATCCCAGCGATATCTTGCTGTCACAAATGAAATGTCACAATTACATCTAATAGCATGATCGCTTACCTTCATATATAACATTAGTTAGCAGCTATAACTACAGCAAACTGTGGCTCCATTTGGATTCAAACATACCAGCTGCCATATAAATACACCATAAAAGGTATAGGTAAAGGTAAAATTATCCTTGTTCTCAACAAATTTAGCACTATGCCATGAAGACGAATGGGGTAGTGGATGCATAGATCCACATTTTCTTCACCTCAGTACCACTAGCTGGAGGTGAGTGGTCAGCTTCACGGCCCAGCGGCTTTAATCCAGGGAAAAGAGCCTCTGGTACCCATTGGATAGGAGGTTGCGTGGACCCCAGAGATGGTCTGGACGATTTGGATACGAGAAAATTCTTAACTCTACCGGGGCTCGAACTCCGAATCCTCAGTCGTGCAGTCCGTAGCCAGTCGCTATACTGACTGTGCTACCCCTGCTCCCAAATTCATTATAAATGAAAAAATTCAAGAAAATGAAAAATAATGACTAACTCAAACACGACACACCATAGTTCTGGAAATTTTTTGCCACTTTCTCACCATGCAGACAGCCCAAGCTCAATCCCCAGGTCGTCCATGTGGGATTTCTCGTGGACAAATAGGTATTAGGGTAAATTTTCACAAGAGTATATTGGGTTTTCTGTGCCGATTATACTCCACCCCATTCTCTCACGAGTCTTCAGGGGCTCTCAGAAAAGTCCATATACAGCTGTAGTGCAAGATACTCCATTTCATCCCATCCCCAAGAATAAAAAAAAAACTTCTGCACACGCAATGTATGTCTGAAAATTGTATTGATAGAAAAGTTACAAACACAGCTCAAATGGCAGACTATTAATTATGTAGTACTTGAGTATTATCCAACCAATGTTCACGAAAATCAGGCTCAGTAACATTACTCAAGGTATGCCAAGTTACAAAGTTTATAAGTTGATAAAATAAGTAAAGAAAGTCATTCTAGTTTCTCATTGAAAATAAACATAAATAAATAATATATGTAATAATAAAATATAATAAATAATATAATAATATAATAAATATAATATAATAAATAATATAATAAA
>NW_019725847.1:285292-299481 GCF_002891405.2 Cryptotermes secundus
AGTACCTTTGGATACAGAACAAGTCAAAAGGTTACATACATAAGTACAGGCAATTTTAGCTTAAAAATTAATATAACTTAATTTTACATCATTCTCTATTTACATTGAAGTATTCATCTAAAGAGTAGAAGGAATGAGCATGTAGATAATTCTTTAACTCTGATTTAAACTTTTTAGTATCATTGCCCAAGTTTTTAATACTTTGTGGCAGATTGTTGAACACTTTTATGCCAGTAAAGTAGACTCCTTTTTGATATACTGATAAAGTTGATGAGGGTAGGTGGAAGTTATATTTTTGTCTAGTATTCATGTTATAGACATCAGAATTTAATTTGAATTTGAATTGAATATGTTTTCTTAACAATTTTTAATATTTCTATAATATTCTACACTGCACTTCTACTGAGTCCAAAGTTTACCCGAATAAGATATTACAGTACATTACAATACATTACACTGCATTGCAGTATAATTACAATTACATTCTCTGGATCCAAATTTAGTCAAAATGACTGTAGGGTGTGGAATATATCAAATAAATACAAAAGCATACATAGAGTACAACTGAAGTTTTCACACAAGAAAACACAGTGCTAAGAGATGATGTTATTCAAAAATACAACCACATATATACTTCTATATCAATAATGTTGTGGGAGTTGGGGTCAAAGCCAGATTTTTGTTATGCTCAAGAACTTGCAGTTTTGTCAGTGTGAGGTTCTCTGACGAAAAGCCAGGTCTATCTATTTTTTGCACCTCATTCATCCTTGCTACATAGCCTCAGTATGCACCACATAGAAAAAACAACTTCCAGGAATTCCTCTACTGTTGAATGTGTTAAGCAGACTGTTCCATAGCAATGGCCAGGGTACTGTGGATGCAGGAACATGCTTTGGTTGCCACAGAAATGAGTTTACTGACCATTGCCTAGTACTGAATGACTTTACTGGGAATGCTATCCTGCCTTTCAGCCATCATGTCAACCATATATTCTCCAACTATCCTTTACATAGTGCACACATACACTTAGACTTGTCTAGCTTAGGGCACCTATCACATGCTGCCATAGCCTTTCATTATACATTACACTGAAACTGCTTTAAACGTGTATATTTTCTCGACTTACATGTCATAAAATAAAATAAAAAAAGAAAAGCAAGCCATCAGTACTTGCAGTAGTGACTGTAACATAAAGGAAATGATAAAGTTTGTAACATTCTTGCCAATTTGAAATTGTGTGATAAGGACAGTGACTGTGGTCAGTTGCAAGAATTTTGGACTGAATTTGACTGTTACTGGAAGTCTAGAAATGTGAAAAATCTCATTACACAGTCAGCAGATGGAATGATGTCATACATAAACAGTTCACTTTTACAAACATCATATCATTCACCTCAATGATACGCTATCGTTGTGTGCAGCAGAATCTGCATCATGGATACTTCCACCTTAGAAACTGATTCCTTCCTCCCTTCAGACTGGCAGAGATAGAGGGCTTGATAAGACAATTTTCTACAAACATACAATATTCTTAAATGGTTACCCATTTATTTAACCTAATACATAAAGCTGAATAATCACATGATGCTCTATTAAAAATTATGTTTCCAGTACTAAAGATGTACTGTCAATTGTGACTACCATCACCTCCATCATAAACTCCGTAAGTAGTCATGATATCTGAAAACAGCCTTCTCTTGCTCATATGTTTCTACAGAGCCTGGGCGCAACAGTCGCACGTTGGTGATAGCTTGTTCTGGAGACTGACCATAGAAATGAACCAAGAAACATGCAGCCATTACTCCTGTCCTTCCAAGGCCCATGCGGCAGTGGACACCTACAGAATGAGATGAAAAAGTAAAGTTTTGTTACTTTTAAAATATGCATTATATTACTAATATTCAATCACTCACTCATGGAACTGAGCCCTTTTTGGGAAGCTGCCAATTGTGCAGATACTCAAGAAATTCCCAGCATTTTATGGAACCCAAAGGTTCATTACCATGTTCATAAGAGACCTCCACTGGTCCCTATCCTGAGCCACATCAATCTAATCCATACCATTCAATTCTATCTCTCTAAGATCCATTTTAATATTGTCCACCCACCTATATTTTGGTCTTCCCAGTGGTCTCCTTCCTTCTGGCTTTCCCACCAGTATCCTATATGCATTCCTCCTCCTTGACTTGATCATTCTAATTAAATTTTGAGAACAGTAAAAGTTATGAAGCTCCTCATTATCCAGTTTCCTCCAACCTCCTGTCACTTCATCTCTTCGGTCCAAATATTCTCCTCAACACCGTGTTCTCTAACATCCTCAGTCTATGTTCCTCCCTTAATGTCAGAGACCAAGTTTCACACCCATACAGGACACAGGCAAAATTACAGTTTTGTATATTCTAATTTGTATGTTTTTAGATAGCAGATGAGAAGACAAAAGGTTCTGAACTGAATGGTAGTAAGCATTACCCGAGTTAAATCTCCTCTTGAATCCGGTTTCGATTTGCTATAGTCGTTGCCAACATCTGAACTGTGCCAAATTTTCAAAACATCCGTTTCCTACCTTTATGCCATGATTTGGCCCTGCATTTTGGTGATCAGATAACGACATATTCTTAAGTTTTCTTTGCATTTACTTCTACACCACCTCCTTAATAGTGTCCATTATAGTTTGTGGTTTTTTCTTTATGGTATCTATGTTACTTCAAAACAGACTCACATCATCGGGCTAGTCCAACAGCTGACGTGTCCCGTTTAATTTCAGTCCCACCTGGTTTTATTTGACCTTCCTAATGCAATATTGTAAAGCAAAGTTGAAACGCAGTGGCGATAAAGTATTTCCTTGTTTTAGACCATTCTGGATAGGAACATTATCAGACAAATGTTCACCTATATGGACATTACCATACGTTTCATTTAAAGAAATTATAATCAGCCTGACTAGTTTCTTGGGTATCCCAAACTCTATTAGAATATTATACAACACTTCTTTCTTAAATGAATCATAGGCTTTCTTGAAGTCTACAAATAGCTGATGTACTGTCTCATTGTATTTCATTTTTTCTCCAGTATCTGACGAATGCAACAGATCTGATCAGTAGTTGATCTGTTATGTCGAAACCCACACTGACAATCCTTATTAAGTTCATCTATGTATGGGCTTAACCATGAGAGAAGAATATTGAATAAAATTTTGTATGAAGTTAATAGCAGTGATATCCCCGGATAACTACAGTCAGTTTTATCACCCTTCTTGTGAACCAGTACAATAAGACTCCTTTCGCTGATCAGGCAAATTTCCTTATTCCAAATAGAATTAATTAGCTTATGGATCTTAGAATGTAATATTTCAACTCCTGCTTGAATAAATTCTGCTGGAATTTTACTTTTCAATTTTGCTATGGCACTAATAGGACTAATAGCTCAGCTGTATGTATTTCTATCTGCCGCACATCACTGACCCTATGTACATTCAATAACTGAGAGAAATAGTTCTTCCACCCATTCAAAATGTTGTGGGAATCTGCAAAGAGATCACCATTCTCATCCTTCACTAAGTTACTGCTAGGCTGGTAACCCCTCTTAAAGTCATTTATTCCTCTATACAGGTCTCTAATGTTCTTCTTACTGTTCACTGCAAGCTCATCAATTTTGTCTTCCTGATATTCCCTCTTTTTATTCCTGAAATGCCTGCTGGTTTCACATCTTATATTGTTCAGATTATCCCCATTTGGATCCTGTAACCACTGCAATTTGGCTTGTTTCCTTTGGTCTAATGGTTTTGAGATTCGTCAAACCATGGCTTATGCTTCTTCAGTTCATAACAACCTATACACTCTTTGGCAGAAATTTTTATATTCTCTCTGATAGTTTCCCAAGCTTTATTAACATCCACTTCAGTGTCCAAGTTTTCCAAAGCCGCGAACTTATTTGAAATATTAACACGGTACTGCTCCTTACCTCATTTAATTTCTTGAGACTGAACCTCTCCATATGAACACTGTGTACTGTTTGTTTAATCAATGCCAGTCTTTCCCTAACCTTTGCCTCCACCACCGGGCAGTTGTCAGTATCACACTCTGCTGCCCTGAATGATAGGACATCAAGTATACTTGAATGCCATCTCCTGTCTATCAAAATATGTTCGATTTGATTGTGTATCTTCCCATCAGGGGACGTCCAAGTAAATTTATGAATGTTACGCTGTGGGAACATTGTACTTCTGACAGTAAGATCTTTTGATGTGGCAAAGCTTACTACTCTAACTCCATTATCATTACTAATTTCATGCAAACTCTCATTCCAAATCTTTGGTTTGAAAATATATTCCCCATCTACTTTGGCATTGAAATCTCCTAACAGAATGGTCATGTGGTACTTTGGGAATTTATCAAATACATGTTCTAGTTCTTCATAGAACCTGTTCTTTATATCATCAATTTTATCTTCTGCTGGGGTGTGAACATTCAGAACGATGGTATCACACCAGCGACCTCTTAGTATTATGCATGACATCCTATCACTAATGAACTCTACCCTCTTAATTGCTGATATGATTCTCTTATGTACAAAAAAAAAACCTATACCTAAATCATAATTTCCATTCCCCTTTCCATAGGAAAATATATATATTCACGTGCTGATTCACTGCCACCTCCATCCCATCTGATCTCCTATACTCCCACTAAATCTAACCTATATTTTAAATTTTCTTCTGCCATTGCCCTGAGCGAACCTGCCCTATACATACATCTAATATTCCAAGTACCAAATATCATATCCATTTTCCTTTGCTTTGGTCTTTATCCAAGGAATCTGTCCAGGTATGAAGCTTCTTGCAAATTTTTTAATCAAGCTTATTTTTTGCAGTGAGGAGTTGTTAGCACCACGGCCAAATCAAAAGCTGGAAGATCAACCCTTGCTGTCTATCCGCGACTGCTTATTTAATGTATTTGCAGCTACACTCATACCTGAAGGGTGTCTCCTCCATCTGCAACTAGGACGGCCATTTTGTGGTAAGAGGGGACCCACATAACATGGCATTATATTAATATACAATACCAATATACATAGGCCAGAAATAAGACAACATGAATGTCAGGAATACAGCCAACCTTCAATTCTATAGCAAAATTACAGTAAGGTAAGGTAAGGTAAGGTAAAGTTATCCCTGTGCTTAACTAAGCACTATGCCATGAAGGCATATGGGGAGTGGATGTATAGAGTCACATTTTCTTGACATCGGCACTAGCTGAAGGTGAGTGGTCAGTTTCATGCCCGGCTGCTTTATCCCCAGGGAAAGAGCCCCTGGTACCCATTGCACAGGAGGCTGAGTGGACACCAGAGCCCATCTGGAAGATGTTGAGAAGAGAAAATTCTTGAACCTAGAGGGACTCAAACTCTGACCCCTCAGTCATCCAGCCTGTAATACGAACTACACTATCCTAGCTACTAGCAAAATTACAGTACCTGTGGTAAATTCCCCTTATTCTCTTCCACTCTGTGCTCTGGTGTGAGAGTATTTCTGTTTCCATGTATTATGGACCTTTCGTGAAAAAAGAATGGAATATTCAGATGAGCCAAATGTTGGTAAAAGTTATCACATAAACCCTTGCATTTTTTGAGATACTGAGTGCTGAGCTGGGGGTATCCCCATCATTTCCACGACTAACAGATTATAAATTTGGTTCAGTTCAAATTATGATAGTTTTAATTCTTTTCGCATACAGCAATATTCACTTGCATGTTTCCTTACTGTTTATGTTTGTCCATACATTGACTATGAATTGTACTATGTACTATGGCATTTAGGTGTAAGCCACCTAAGCTATGGCATGGGGTTCCACAGTATGAGGGGCCTCTAAATGTGTTGAAAGTAAGAAGACATATTATAATTGAAACTGCTTTATTATTATTATTATTGTTGTTGTTGTTGTTGTTGTTGTTGGTAGGACTGCTGAACAGGCAGATCAGCCCACTGCCTAACACAAACACAGCATAAACGCAGACAGACATCCATGCCCTGAGTGGAATTTGAACCCACGAACCCAGTGTTTGAGCAAGTGAAGACATTTCATGTCTCAGACTGAGTGACCACTGTGATCAGAATGCTTTAAATTACCTTCCATACAAATTCAACCAAGAAAACTCTGAACCATGACCTACCCATCCTGATCCACACACAATTTCATCAGCTTCCCTTCCACGACTGCTAGTTTTTTTTTTTTTTTTGCATCATCCATAGGATGCCCAAGCTCACCTTAGAAATCAAGAGGAGACAATGGGACCTAGCCCACCAGGACATTCTAAAGTCCCTTTCCATGCCAGGCATCATCTCTGCTAATTCTCTCATTACCACTTTCCATTTCAAACCTCCCATATACCACAATACATGCCCACAGCCCTTGGGAGGGTGGGGGTGGAAACAGAGGGCAATTTCTCTAATCTAGGAGCAAAACCATCAGTCAACTCCACTAGTGGTCTCCTAGACCCATTGGGAAGTCCACCATCAGTGTTCACCACCCTACAGCCACCTCAGTCACCTGGCTGCTGACACAAGGAAGACTGACAAGTCAGCCTGCTGCAAATGGAATTTTGCCAGCATTCGTTGGGCATACCCTGCCTTAGAGTTACAGCCATATTCGGGGCCCGACAATACCTCACCAGTTACTGCACATTGTTTGCCTGCTCATCTGTATACTCTTCTTCTAACAGCAATAAACATCTGTCATAGAAATTTATGTGGCTGTCTCTCCAAGTACGAAGACTGATATCCCACAGTGTTATTCATTTATGTTTTATGCTCACACCCCTCCTCACTCCATCAGAATAGGTTATATGAAGCTTCAGCTCATGTTTCAAGTTTTGTGGCATCTGTACTGACATCCATACCAATATCATGAAACCAGAAACAAAAGCAGTGTTTACATGTATCACAAGTGTGTGGGCATTGTGAAGTTCATATTTGTATGTATAAACTGCAGTAACTTCATCTAAACAATTTTCATGTAATCACAGCATTGCATGTATTTGAAGTACATGCCATATACATTTATAATTAATCATTCCAATACCACAATAACTTGTAATCCTATCATGTGACAATGCCTACATGGTTTTTAAATGCTTATGTGGTTGCTAATAAACAAGATGATCTGAAATAACTACTCAGTCTTAAATAATATACTTACTGCCTTTCTAGGTAGCTTAAATGCACTGTAAAAAGTGCAGGGACTATACTGATTCTGCTCATTAATGGTAACTTCTGTCAGCTATGGGTGAACTGTAAATCTCTCTCCAGCAATGGGACTTGGGAAGACGAAAGGATCTTCAATCAGAAAACAAATTTCCTGGCTAACATTCGATCTGTGTACCTTCCAAAGTTTCTCGGCTTAGCATTAGGCAAAAATTATCTGTTTATTGTCATGAGGTTCTGAAGATTACTGTCTTCTGGTGTGTGCCACCATATGGTCTGGTAGATGTTTTGTACTGGAGGCACATGATGCTTTCACCATCACAGTCCCAAAGTTACCTGAATGAGAATCTCAGATCTCACATATTTATAAGGTTACATTATAATTCTGGATTTTATGTATACAACACTTGTACCCATACCTGTAACCGAAACACTGCCATGCACCCATTTCAATTTAATTAAGTCTATTAATAAGAAATTTAATTGTTTCACAGTGGGAGGTTATGAACAAGTCAGTGAGACACAGGCCTATTCTTGCATGTAAGAATTAGTTTATTCTCAAACTTGCAATAGAACCAAAAGAAACCCTGTGGATATTTCTGAGAATTTTAGCTCAAAAGCGTAACTGCGGCAGTCTTTGAGAATTCGAAACCTGACAGCTTTTGCAACTCATAATTCTTAAGAAGGAGTGCCAGAGACTGAAGCCAAGCAGAGAATCCATCAAAGACCTGTCGAAAGTTACATCATGCCTTTAAGGGCTAAAATCCAAAGTCACAGTAGCTGATTGGAAATCAGGGAAATAAAGTGAACTCCCTAATTTCAAAAACATCCAATCACTACAATTTAACGGTGTGACAGAGCCGAGAAGCTGATGGACTAAGGACCTCATGGTTTGAAGGGAAGTCAGTCACACACCAGCTCTTGAAGAATTCAGAAGCAAAACTTGTATCGGTCAGTTGAAATTTCATTGTTTTACTAATAAACATTAGTAATCAAGTTGTAAGTTCTAAAGTAGTAATGCTAGAAGCAAAAGTGCTGTGCTTCAAAGAAGCAAAAACTAAAAAATTAAGCAAAGTTATAAGTAAAATTAGTAACTGAGTAAGTTAAAGGGCATAAACATTTAATAAACAGTTAAACTTGATATGTGCATGTGTAGCATTGAGCTTAATTCCTGCCCTAAGGAGCTGAGGCCCACTATAGTCCTTAGGAAAGAAATCCTCATCTCTACCGAATACAACGAACCTCACCTCCTTATAAACAAAACAATCTGAAAGAATTAGTAAGCGCGAATGAGACAGCTATAAAAGAGGTGACCAACAGTGGTAAGGAGAAAAGGAAAGGATACATAACATAATCATCAACTTATATATAAATGCCTAATGCTTACTCAATGTCCTTAGTGTCCCCAATATTGTATAAATCATTGATGCTAGTAGTAGTTACATAATGAACCACCAGATGGCAATGATGGAGGTACCTATACTTCAATCAGCACTGCAATCTCAACCTTTGCAAAGAACAAATTCCCACTGTAGGATTTGAGGTTCTCACAGCAATGGTTATGAAGAGTTCTCTCTTCCAAGTTAATAATATGGTATTATTTGCAGACAACACCAGTATTATAGTAACTGACAACTAATAAGTTAAACTTTGAAATAAATCTTAATTAAACTTTCAAAGATATAAATACATGGTTTAATGCTAATTTGCTTACCTTGATTTTAATTAATTAATTCATTCATTCATTTATTCACCTTCCATAAATCCTGCCGAGAATACATTCTCATGCGGATGTGGAGATCGTCCTAGTTACAGTCACAACTAAGAATTACAGTTGTCATCCAATAGCATACACATTTGTACTAAAATACTGATAAACATATACAATATAATAAAATATCTTAATTTTAGTAGTAAAAGTAATGGCAAACCTTATACAATTTATACAGTTTTATAAAAGTCTGTTAATTAAAAATTCAATAGTTAAAACACAATGTCATTAATGAGTTTTGTATAACATACATTAATAGTATAATAAATTTAAATAAAGACTAGTATACAGTGATACAAAAATTGTGTCTATCTAAAATAAGTAACTAAAACTAGAACACAGGCTGACAGTCTTGTCTTCTTTAAATTGTAAAGTAAGACAGTTACTCGCATCTTAAAAATATTTATAACTGAAATATTCCTGTAGTGAATAAAAAGAATGTAAATATAAAAACTGTTTTAATTGTACCTCAAAACTCTTAGTGTCACTCGATATATCCTTAATATGTTGTGGTAGATTATTATAGACATTTGTTCCTAAACAATAAACTCCCATTTGGTATTTACTCAAATTTACAAGAGGTTGACGGAGATTATTTTGCTGTCTGGTATTTATTCTACGAATCTCTGAATTTACTATGAATTTGTTTCTTTTTTTTATCACAAAGAACATAAGAGATAGTTGTACTCAATATGTCGAGTTTTGACCTATGAATTATTATAATATCACTACTCAAATTAACTATGATCAGATAAATTTAACAAATGTCACTGAGACAAAATTTCTGGGATTAATTACTGATGATACTCTTTCATGGAAACAGCATACTCATTATGTTATTAATAAAATTTCCACTGAATGTTATGCATTGAGAAATATAAAATATATTGTCCTTTTAGATACATTAGAGCTAATTTATTTTGCTCATATACATTCTATCATAAGTTATGGTATAATTTTTTGGGGTGGCTCTTCTTGTGTTAACAAAGTTTTTATATTGCAAAAGAAAGTTATTAGAATTACAACAAATTCTAGACCAAGAGAGTCTTGTAGGGACATTTTTAAGAATTTCGAAATAATGACGTTCTACTCTCAGTAAATATATTCATTACTTTTATACACAATTAATAATAAACATTTACTTAATTTTAACAATGAGATTCACAAATACAAAACTAGAGCCCACAGTAAGTTATATTTACCTGCAGTTAACCTAACAAAATACAATAAAGGTGCATACATATCATGTATTAAAATATTTAATCATCTTCCTCAACAATAAAAATGTTGGCTACTGATATGAGAAGTTTTAAATCTGCATTGAAGAGGTTTTTATATCATCATTCCTTTTATTCCATGAATGAATTTTATCAACATAATTGTCATAACTGTGTAAATTTGAAATGCATTTAATTCAGTTAACATTGGTAATTTAAATAAAATTGTATTAGTTCAAGTTTTATAGTAAGTTATTTTTAAATTATCTTCTTAAATATTTTACTTTATATTATTTATGTTAATCAATTAATGTAAGTGATTTTGATTGTGTGACTCGTGTAATTTTGTACATATATCTTGATATATCTATTTTCAAAGGGACCATTTCCACATCCTAGGTTTGTTACCTGTATGGACATACGGAAAATAAAGGAAATGAAACACTGTGTAGTCTGTTGAAGGTCAATTGATGTTTCAGAGGAACATCTAGCTTACATCTTCAAGGTCACAGAATAAGACAAGCAAGAAACCAACGTGTAAGTTCTGCTCGACCTTCTACCCGCTTCTTCGTAGTTTGTTACTTGGCTTATTCTTTCACCTACAGATGAGATGGAGGCAACATATTCCTCTGAAATATAGGTTTACTTTCAACGAACAATATGACATATCCCAGAACACAAATCTCGTCAAATTTCCATTGTTTATAGTGCACATACTTGGTAGCATCACAATTTAATGCACACAAGACTACATCACTGTGGGGTGGGCTTATCTGCGGAAACTGTTGCTAGAGATAGGATTTATTTTAAATGTTTACTTGTTGCACTTGAAATCATTCAGAACAATCTGCCTGCATACTAATTACAAAAAGCTCATGGCAGAAATACATCATATCATGACAATGTTAAATAGATATTTATTAGTGAATTTTATGTGTATCTCATGATGTTTAATTTTCATCTGAGGGCCAAATCACACAACTAATAATTTTCAGTTAGTCCAAGTTTGACTGAATGATGATGTGATGAACTAACCAGTGAGGAATTCATTATAGCATATTGTTACCCTGCCGGTCACGGTAGCCGAGAGGTCTAAGGCATGCACTGTCTTCGTTCACTCGGAAGCCGGGATCGTGGGTTCGAATCCCACTCAGGGCATGGATGTTTGTGTGCGTTTTTCTGTGTTTGTCTACAGGTAAAGGCCTTGAGATGAGCTGATCACTCACCCAAGGAGTCCTACTGCATGTGTAAGATCTAGTAAACCGAAGTGAAACAGAGAGTTTCATGGAGGTAGGCCTAGACCCAAATTGGGGCTGTAGCACCACAGGAAAAATATTGTTACCCTATCAAGTTTAGTATCTAAGTACAAATGCAGCTGTCCTTCCAGATCTTTTCAAGTTACTGACGTTTGGCATTTCTAAGCTTCTTTTTAAAATTCCCCAATGAAATCATGAAAAGTTGAACAGTTCCATCTAGACGGAACTGTTAAACTCTTCATGATATTGTTAGTGTGATGGACTAGAATGAAACAAATCAAATCCCTAATGAAACTTCAACAAGCTCTTCTAGTATAAGATATCACATACAAAAACCAAAAAATTAAATCTATGTGATAAAATCAACTTATGTAAATACTAACCTCGTTTTTTGTTTTAGACTTCTGACAAATGTCTATAAATTCCTTAATTTGGGTGACTGATGGTGAACAGAATTCCTCTACAGGAATTTCTGTCCATTTTAACTCTGCAAAAGTATGGATGGGTGGTCTCATCTCTGGTGATAAAGTTACCAGATGCTTGATTCCTTGCTTCTCAAGAAATCTAAGATTTGATGGCATTCGAGGCCACGCCATAGCGGCCAGCTCTTCTTTAACAATCCAGGAAAAGTTGTTCGGTGGATATACACCCTCTTCCTGCCATTTGTGGTTATGCGACATCCCAGCACCTGCCATCCTACATAAGGTAAAACTAATGATACGTACTTTTCATTCAAGCCTTATTCAATAACCTCTCTTGCACAACATTGTGGAACTTGTACAATACCCACCTGCTGCTGATAGCACTGACGGATGAAGCTTGCACGATTCCTTCCTGCATGTGGTGCTTACTACAAAACTTGGGGAAAACCCTTACCCACCTGCTGCTGATACCACTGACGGATGAAGCTTGCACGATTGCTTCCTGCATGTGGTGCTTACTACAAAACTACGGGAAAACCCTCACACAAATCAATGTTTTTATTAAGCAATTCACATGTTTCGGCCCACTTATACTATCATCAAGTGACACTTGAGGAACACAAATGGTGATAATACTGCTATAAAATTTATATATATATTTTTTTTTTTTAATTTCCGACAGTTCTTAATTAATACAAACGTTATACTAGCATTGCACTATATATGAATTACGTCACCATTTATGTATTCCTTAAAAAACATCTGATGTTAATAGGAGTTCGGATTATTAACGCTACTCTAGAGCTCTAAAGATATCTGAATTCCTAATTCTGAAGTGAATTAAACTAAAAAAGTAAAGAGCCCCACACCTAACCAACACGAACCATGCATTTTACCTTTATATTTCAAACAATGGCGTAATGTTGGTCACATTGTTAGCAAGGCTTGTGCGCCATTGAATACAAAATTGGGAATGGGGAACAATGGGGAATATTTGACTTATGCACACATTAAAGACATTGAAGATACATTTTATACCTATTATATGGCATTATCATTCGTCGCTGATGACCTATTCATGACTTCGAATTTAAATGCTCAGTCGATGTGCGTCGATGTGCGAGATCGCAGACGAATATTAAGCCGGTAGTATGTTCAAAGAATTCAAAGAATAAGCGAAGCCAGATTGGAAATAACGTACGTGAAACTTCAATTTTCGTAATTTTGCACAGTTTACAGCGTTTACAGTGGGTTGGGAGGCTGTACTATGAAATCGGTGTAAGTAATGTAGCAGAATATAAAAACATATATTGCAGTGTTTATGCCGAACTAATGCAGACATGCTAATTAACTTTCAACTTTCAAATTTATTTTCATCCGTAACTGAAGTGAATACAATTGGACACGTCAAGAAATAATTCGAATACATCACATGTCAAAGTCACATAAAATTTACACAATGATTTATAACAACCGTCATAAGGAACATAACAATAAAAAAATACATAAGACCAAAAGATAAACATCAATAATATAAAGCAGGCGAACATATTAAAAATTGCAAACCAAAAGAAAATCAACAAGCTAGTCATCAATCCAGCATTAGTTGAAAAACTCTTAAAGAGAATAGAAATCGCTGCATAGCAAATAATTTTTTAGTTTCCTCTTAAAAACATTAAAATGTTCAACACTTTTCAATTCAAGGGGAAGGCCACTAAATATTTTAATTCCCATATTAATTACACCTTTTTTCCATGATCAGTATTACAAAATTGGACATACAGATTATGTTTATGTATGGTATTGTAGCTGTGAATGTCAGAATACTGAGTTGTTTAGATCTTATTCTTTATTATAAAACATTAATTCTCTGAGTTTGATTTGTTTCATTCTGGTCCGTCACAATAACAATTACAAATGATAAATCACTCCATCCAATGTGACCTGTAAGTTTTTTACTACATAAAAACTTAACACCCTTACATGTTTCGGTCTCTGTGGACCATCTTCAGAGGGCAAACATCACTACAAATAGGAAACCACTATCACATAATTTGTTTACACGTAAAGTACGTACACTTATATGTTACAATACATAGTACACAGAGTAGAACATTTAACAAACACAGCAGTTTCCTGGGAATGTAAGTTTTAAAAAATTGTATAAAATTCCTTGATGCTAATTAAAAGTTTTTTAGATTGTCAATAATTAAAATTCGTAAACCATGCAGGCTCGTGTTCGTCCTCCCATCGTCTCTCTTATATGGGGCAGATATTGTGCCACCTGGCTATCTTGATGTGGAGGTTCTTTATATCGTCCAGGGTTTG
>NW_019725847.1:301302-311646 GCF_002891405.2 Cryptotermes secundus
CCATGATGCAACTGTCTTTTCATGCTTTCTCTTGAATAGCCATTCTTTCATTCTTCTGTCCCTTAGTCAAAAGATTCGAAAATCCAAAGAGTGTAAGCAGTACTGGCAGAAGACCAAATGATTTTATTCCTTCCATCTGTTTTATGACACCAGAGACTGCTAAATTTGTCAAGTGTTGCTAACAGAAATGAATTTATAATGCAGAACAACTCTGTGAAGAACTGGAAAACCATTTTTGCAGTACGCATCAAAATTAAAAGAAAAAATTTGAAAATAGAGTATAAATCTTTGTATAAAAATTTTCAAATCTTCTGTTATAATATGCGACACCATGTTCTTTGCTGATACAAACAAAGTTAATTCCATCCATTTATCATAAAAAATTGAGTTAGATACAGCATTTTGAAACACAATGCTTAAAATTGTTTAAGCACCCTAACAGGAACCGGCATTTAAATGCACACCAGCAGTGGGCATTTAAATGCACACTAGCAGTGGGCATTTAAGTAAACTCCGGCCAGCTCAAGTTTACCACCATATCAGAAGTCCAGTGTTTAAAGTTTAATGGTGCATGGCCCAACAGGGATGACAGGCAAACTAATTTCTTCTTTCATTCCTTTATCCCTTAGGTTTCACTATCTCCATCCAGTCATTATAGCGATGGGCTGGATGGCCAGGTTTCGATATTTTGTTCTCAGTAGGGCAAGACATTTTTCTCTACTCCATAATATCCAGACTGGCTCAAGGCCTCATGCAGTCTCCTGTCCAGTGGATATTGAGAGCTCTTTCCCCAGAGATAAAGCGACTGGGGTATGAAGCTTACCACTCCCCTCCATCTAGTGCTGAGGTCAAATATGGTGGAGCTATACCCCCACTCCCCATATGTCTTCATGATGTGGTGGTTAATTAATTAAGCATGAAGAAAACTTTACCTTTTATGTTCAACAGTCCTTTCCTGTTGCCATCCCAATCCCTATATTTGTCCATTCTATTGCCATTCACCTTCCTGTCTTTCCCCTCCTTCCTTTGCATGTTAAGTTCCTTCATCCCTGTGCTCTTTCATTCCTCAATCCCCTTGATCTTCTTTCTCCCATATTCCTTTCCCATCCCTTCTATATCCATTACACCGTCAATCCTCTCCCCATATCCTGGAAGCAGCAGAAGGTGGTTTGGGCTTATTCACATATCCTGGGAATGGCACATGGAGTTTTCCCTGAGCATGATAGGGACTGCCTGTTGTTTTTATGTAGATGTTTCATCTGTCTCTCTGTTAAAAAAATCTCATATAGAGTATTCTTTTCTCACCGCCAGTTTTTGGAGGTGACTCCTATGTATATAGGAAATTTGTGCATGCCTAACTTAGAATGATGTTTTCGAAGTTGGTCCCATCCATATAAAGTTAATTTCCCATAACTATTTTAATACTATTCCAGTTGTCAATAACTGATACATGTCAACGACTTGTGTGTTTACTTTTATTGCAATTATTATATGTCTTCGAAAGTCAAGCCATATTTTTCTGTGATTTCACTAGCCCATAAATTTAGTGTCTCTTCAATTTTCAGTTGGTATAAGCCTTCACAGAAGAAGGTTCCTGCTAAAGTACGATCAACTGCAAGAGATCCAGTGAAAGTATTCTGCCGGATAAGACCACTTTGGAATGATGAATCCTGTGTGAAAGTGACATCACAAACAACCGTTTCACTACAGCCACCAACAGCAGGAAGCAGTCACTGTCTGGCAAATTATAAAGAAATTCTCTACACATTCAAACATGTGTTTGATGACAAAGCCACTCAGAAGGAAGTGTTTGATCATGTGGCCCTACCATTGATAGAGAATCTTATTCATGGCAAGAATGGCCTACTTTTTACTTATGGAGTTACTGGAAGTGGCAAAACTTTCACAATGACTGGAGAGCCACAAGATGGAGGAATAATGCCTCGATGTTTAGATGTCATCTTCAACAGTATATCCAGCTACCAAGCCACAAAATTTGTTTTCAAACCCAATAGAATGAATGGCTTTGATATTCAGAGTGAGGCTGATGCTATGTTTGATTGCCAGAATGAGTTATACGCTGCTAGACCATTGAAAATACAAAGGAAGTAAGTAGAATGTACAACATATATGAGGCCTATTTTTTATTGCTAGTGGGGTGGGACTAAGTCCCTTGTACTGCGGCCACTTCTGGCCTATTGTACCAGCCCCAGATGATAGGTGAGGGTGATTGTGGAGCAATTGGTGGAATGAAGATTGGCAGGGGAAACCGAAGTACTCAGAGAAAACCTGCCCCAGTGCCACTTTGTCCACCACAAATCCCACTTGACCAGACCCGGGATCGAACCTGGGCCACCGCAGTGGGAAGCCAGTGACTAACCGCTTGAGCTATGGTGCGGCCTTATATATGAGGCCTCTGTGAGAGTTGTCCATTTGAGGACAGCATAGGATTATTGCAATGTGCATTGTTTATATTGCATAAATTAAATACGTGAATATACAGTCATAAAGGGCATGTCATGTCAGTCTATGTAAGTGGATGCATATGTTTGGTAACTCCAAAGGTATGGTTTTATATTGCAAAGGTTATTATTTCTATAATTTTAGTGTCTATCTACTTGATCTCTCCTAATTCTTCTCTGTCTCAAGTGATAACACTTCTGACTTGTATCTGGGAGATGATTTATTCAAATTTTGTCTGGGACACCAACTACCCTGATTGAAGTTTCCCATGGTTTTCTTAAATCCTTTCAGGTAAATTCCAGGATGGTGCCCTAAATTAGGCCATGACTTCTTTGTTCCACGTCTGTTCTAGTTCATTGTTCACTATCATCCAGTCATTCAAAACTGAATTTATAATGCTAATGTAAAAATGCTGAGTATTTTATTCACAAAATAACATTGTGTTTGAGCACATCAACAATTAAATGGGCTCTTACTCCATTGCCCATATGGTATTTTGACATAATTATGTTTTTATCAACAGCATGCTGTGCTATAACAGTTAAAATAAATATTCTCTTTTGTATTTGTATATCCTTTCATATTGCTCCAACATATCCAAATTCTGTAACAGGTTAAGTTGCTGTCATTTACTTTTATTATTTCTATATTAGTTATAGTAAGAATAAGATAATATGCCAGTGCTATAACATGTATATATAATGGTAGATGTCACTTGGCTCAGGCCTGGGAATGGAGGTAGGCACCATAAGTTTAGTTCCAGAGCGCTTCATTTTAAGGAAGCTATTTTCAGTTCCTTAAGACGTAACTTTTGTTCACAATGGTTGTACATGTAGGAACAAATTCATGAGACTATTTAATTTTAATTTGTGTATGTTGATAATTCCCCCGAAATTTTCTGTTGATCTGGAGTGTTTACCTAGTTCCACAAAGTCATTTTGCTCTTTGAATGGTTGCATGTTAAGGAGGCTCAACTACATGGACACAGTATCNGCAACCCAAGAACCCCTTTTTTATGTTCAGGTACGTGGAAAACATGTAAATCTGTTAAAATCTGAAAACACTGTGTTTACAGGCGTTGCTGGGGAACGCTGCCAAGAGTTGTTTATTGCTTTGTAGTAACCGCAGTGTCCCCTGTTACATCACTGGGAAGTGCTGTTACATCACCGCAGGGGAGGGGGACAGAGTGTTGACTGGCCTGTTACCATAGCAGCAGCAGTTGCTCCGACGATGTGACGTCACCACTGGAAAAAGGGGGGGGGGGCGTTTACCAAGCATTGTGCCTTCCACGTCACAATATGTATCAAAAAGTGAAAACTGGTTGAACCATCTTTTCTGTGGCCTTTCATGTTCTCATCTATTCCTTCAAAGTAATTTCTCCAATATAATCTCTATTTCTCAATGTCCTTTACAATATTGGTTTCTCCCAGTTACTCCCTAATCCATTATGTAAATTTCCTCCCCTTGTGACACCCACAAATCACATGAGAAATTCTGGACATGCTTTACCTGTAGTTCTAATAATTCCATTTATTCTGTTAAATGTATTGATTTTATTTTCCAGGTCAGGTTATCCACTGACAGATGTTGCATTTCCAAGATATTTCAATATTTTAACCTATTCAATTATATGTGGGCACATGGTACTGTATTTGGTCAAGGCACTATGCTACAAGCTGGAAGGTCATGGGTTCGAATCCCGATGAGGCCATTGGATTTTTTCAATTGACCTAATCCTACCAGCTGCACTATGGCCCTGGTGTCCACTCAGCCTCTAACAGAAATGAGTACCAGGAAGATTCCTGGAGGGGTAAAGGGTAACAAGCATGTAAGGCTGACAACCTTACTGCCATCTGTGAGCTGATTGCCTAGATAATGTGGGAGGCTCAATCTCTCACACCCCTGCGGGCCTTCATGATCTCTTATAGGGACAGCTTTGCTTTTTCTTGTTCATTTATATGATTATCTATTACAGCCTTTGAACATATTTCTTTACTCCCTGAGATAAGTTTTGTCTTTGTAACAGAAAAGTCATGCCATTTGCTAAACCAATTTTGCAAAGACTGTGTTCTGTTCACTGTAGCTGTCCCTCAGATTCATCTATGACAATCTGATTATCAGTATGTGGAAGCATCACCACCTATCTTTTATTATTAAAAAACCAAATAATTACAGAGATACAAAATAAATCATAGACCTGTGCATTTGTTAACTCTGAGAAAAGTGCATAATTACCTTCCTGTTATGTTGTATAATTTAATTTTTCGCTCTTTCCAGTTTTCCACAGTGTTATGTGTGTTTAAATACTAAATGCCTTTACAAGATAATTATTTTCCAGGAAAGAATCTGATGTAGACTTGAACCAACGGATACCAGATGGCACAAAGATTGAAAATGTTATAGAGGATAACACTTATGCTGTCTTTGTAACTTATGTTGAAATTTATAATAATGCTGTGTACGACCTTCTAGAAGAGATACCTGAGGAAACTATAAGTTCAAAGTAAGTAATTTCTCTTTGGTGAGCGAGTTGGCAACACAGCTATATTCATTAATGTTGTGCTGACATATCATCGTTAAGTGAAACCTTCAAATAACCCAAAATCCGTGCTTTCTCTGGTTTGACTTGTAGATGCACTTTCACATGGTTGTGCACATACAGAAAGGTTCAATCAACATTTACAATATTTTGCTCAAAAATCATTTAGCCACTTGGCAGTCAATATACTGTAACTTATCAGGGGTTGTGTGACACATAATAATTTTTCCAAATTTGATGATTAGTTTTATTGGCACTTCTTTACAGTTACAATCAGTTATTATAGCTCATAATCAATGATTGTCTATGACTCGCTCCATTCTTTACTGGAATACGAGTGGTTTCTCTTCAAATGACAACCACAAATCCCTGCTCACACATTAAACTCTCCCTGAATTACAAGTTACGACTCCTGTTTGACAAATTCTCTCTTAATTTATGAATGAACACTTAGCTGTTATTCACCCATTTTCACGGGAATATCGTCGTTAATATTTCTTGTCACAGAAACATGTGTCAGTCCGTGGCAAAGCTTTGACCAGTGTATCTGTTGCAGCAGGAATCTATGTTTACCGAACTGTTGCCTAACAAATAGTCATATTTGTCACAATACAGTGACTCATGCATTGACATATTTATTGAATGTCATTAAACACTCTCCTTAATAATAAGTGCACAGTTAATTTCCATAACTCACTGTCCCTGTTTGTGTGACCAGTTAGCTATAAGCATTCATTGTGTTGTGTTGTGTTGTGTTGAATCATGCTGTGATACATTATTATTGAACAACATGTGTTTCTTTTTGAGAATAACATTTGAAGGAAGAAATCTCATAAGAGATGTGTTTATAAGTTTGGTCAACAGTCACAAAACACATGCCAGTAAGATACTGAAAATCCACATATTAGCCACTTGATCCAATTACACAACCAGAAATTAATGTTTGGTGTGTTGTAAATGCTAGAAGAACTGCAGGATCTATATGCTTTCATGACAGCAATTAATTCAGAAACTAGTATATGAGCATGAGTTGCATGTATTTCCAGCAGATCATTTAACCAGTACACATTGTGAAAAATTCAAATCAGATTCTACAGACTGTATCTGATGAACAGCCAGTCAGTAAAATTATTAAAATTAAATTGAATCAGTAGAGGGCTGTGGCCACCATTTTTCCTGCAACTAAACGTACATGATTTTTGTTTGCGGGAAAACTTGAAACATAAATTTACAACAACCCACGCAGTTGGAAGCCTTAGGGAATGGAATATAGAGTGTTATTCTAGATATCACAGAGGCTGAACTTCAACATGAAACACAGAATTTGTTACATCTCTGCAAAATGTGCATCAGTGTTGGAGGGCACCACTTTCAGCAGCTGTTGTAGTATGAAGTAAGTGAAATGGTCTTACTAATAACATTTTTTAAACATGGATGAACTTGAAATTAAATCATATAATAGAAGTCGGTTTTATTATTGGAGGAAGTCAAAACACTGGTTGGTTTCTCATTCTACAAACAAGGGGTATTAAGGCCATAAAGAAAAGAGTGAACATCCATATATGAGACAGTGGGCTGTATGAAATGAGCTTATGCCTTACCATTCAGCTCACAGCATTTTGGAATAAATAGTCCATGGATACAGAGTGGGATATTTCTGTTCCCATTTAACAGAATCCATATTTTTACAAGAATTTCTATTTATTTAAAAAGTTTTCTTTTTGAGCATTTTTCTTTAATTTTATATACCATGACTTTCATTGGCTTGATGCTTTTTGAAATTATGTGGCTTAATTTGTTGCTAATAATGGTGAAAGTTTTGTAATAGAATACATATAGCGGTAAACCTCTTAGCATGCTCTATGATTTCAGTCATTTTTTCCAGGCAACTGCAGGTGAAGATTGTGAGAGAGGATGCATGTCACAACATGTATGTACATTCTGTAACAGAAGTGGAAGTAAAATCAACTGAGGAAGCTTTTCAAGCTTTCTATAAAGGACAAAAAAGAAAAAGAATGGCTGTTACGACATTAAATTCTGAATCCAGTCGAAGCCACTCCGCCTTCACGATCAGATTGGTGCAGGTTAGGTGCTTGTTCTTGTCAAGCATTTCATTGTAAAAAATATTCTTCTGTTTTAAGCAGCTCTGTGTTCAAATCTGATTTGATTTCAGGCACCACTTGACAGTCAAGGAGAACATGTTTTGCAAGACACAAAAGCTGCCTCTGTCAGTCAGCTGTCTTTAGTGGACTTGGCTGGTAGTGAAAGAACAAATCGAACAAAGAACAGTGGACAGAGGCTTCGGGAAGCAGGTAAACTGTTTTTTTTTTTTATATTTATTTATTNTTTATATTTATTTATTTATAAACTTACAATATTTCTCCAGATTTGGTGTATGCCCCAGTTTTGAAAGGATAAATTGAAATAAAAAAGTTCTTACACACATTAGTTTTATAAAATTTATAAAATATTTTTTAAGTAGGGTACATGTACAGAAAAAGAAAAGTAAAGCTATCCCTGTAACAGGCTGTGAAGGCCCATAAGGTTGTGAGATGTCGAGGCTACCACATTTTTGTAGACAGTCAGCTCATACATGGTGGTGAGGTGGTCAGCCTTACACACCAGCTACCCTTTATGCCCCCTGGGAAGATTCCTGGTGCTCATTTCTGTTAGAGCCTAAGTCGATCCCAGGGTCATAGTGAGGCTGGAAGGATTAGGTCAATGAAAATCCAATGGCCTCATCAGGAATAGAACTCACGACCTTCCAGCTTGTAGCATAGTCCCTCCACCAAATATGTTATATATGTATATATATTCTGATGTGGTGGCTGAAGGCTGGAATAGTTGATCTTGGTGGAAATAGGCTGCTGCCAGCATGAAGATGACCCACTGTGCAAAAGTGGCACAGCGCAAGGGAAATGTCACCAGGAAAAATTGTACCAGGAACAACATGGTACATGGAACTTCAAAAAGACGGACTTTCAGAAGGAGGCATCAGCTGAAACCATAACACAAGTATGGGATAAGGAACAGAGGCCTGAGACAGCAGCTACGAAGCAAGAAGGAATTCACCAAGATCTACAGGAAAACCACTGGACTGGAGATCGTGAAGTGAATTGCCAGGTTTTCTGTTGGGTTTCAGACAATCAAGGACTGGACCTTCTGCAAGTGTCAGCTCCCTCCAAAGTGGAAAAAGAGGCTGCACATGTGGTAAGAGCTGGAAATATTAGAGCACCAACTACTCTGGATAGTTTTGNGTTTCAGACAATCAAGGATTGGACCTTCTGGAGGTGTCAGCTCCCTCCAAAGTGGAAAAAGAGGCTGCACATGGGGTAAGAGCTGGAAATATTAGAGCACCAACTACTCTGGATAGTTTTGCCCTCCACCATTGGAACAAAAAAAAAGAAAGAAAGAAAGAAAGAAAGAAAAAGATTGATGTTTGTACATCTGGTTTGACCGGAACCTTATCATGGAGTTGCTTGGGTCAAGTGTCCTTAAAGCAGGAGCGGTGGTAGTGGTTTGAGACAAGTCACCACATGGAAACAGAGCCACAAGAAGATGTCACAAACAGAAACCTCAGAATAGAAGGAACGGTGATACACCGATAGCCTATTCAGGACCGATAGCCTTAAGGAAGGAGCAATGTGGTGTGACAGCTGAAAGCCAGAATAGTGGAGCCAGAGCCAGACGTCCACTGCTTAGCAACGACTTGGAAATCACATTCCCATTACAACGTAAAGCAGAAAACAAGTCATTATGTGCTGTCCCAGCACAACATCAAATCAGTGGGCCTGCCTCCAAAGATTTCCTCCAGCTGGTCAAAGATAGCCTGGGACTAAGGACACCGGGTGTATACAAAATCCCCTGCGAGTGCAGCAAGGTCTATATTGGGCAGACGGGTCATTCTATGGACCCGAGGTTGAAGGACCCTCAGCGGCACATCCATCTCGAAATAGTAATTTTTAATTTTGTATATTAACATTTTTTAATTTAAATTATATTTTTCATTGTCACAGCATAGAAGAATGTAAAATAATGTCGATGAATGACATCTCCAATAGTAGAATTGAATGTATGTGGATATAAAGTAATCCACCATCATTTTTTTTCTGGAGATACTTAGAGGAAAGTTGGGGTATATCTTGATTTTCCCATTTCGCATATTGGTTGGTTGAGCCTGTCATGATGTATACTGATAATGTGAAATCTTGTGACACTTTAAAATTAAATCATGTCCTTTTGTAATATTTCTGCAAGGGAGCTCCAATATTAATTATTTTGCTATTCACTTTATTAAAACAGGATTTTTGTATTTCCTACTTCACTCTGCTTACAGGGAATATCAACAATTCCTTAATGACGCTTAGAACATGTTTGGAAATTTTGAGAGAAAACCAATTGTACGGAGCCAACAAAATGGTGCCTTACAGAGATTCAAAAATGACTCTCTTGTTCAAAAATTTCTTTGATGGAGAAGGTCAAGTGGAGATGATTGTGTGTTTGAATCCCAGTGTTGAAGATTATGATGAAACAGTTGTAAGTACAGTTTGATGGACATATATTTAATTGGATTTAGTATTATAACCCATGACACTGCTTAAAATACCTATTTGAAATAAATGGAAACAGTGATTTCCATTAACTGCCTATTCATTATTTCTGAACTGGTGTTCTGTGGAACACAAAATTTAATTTTTATTATGTTGTATAATATTTTACCATAATTGCAAAAAATGTTGTTTTGCACCTAGAATTTTTATTTTCATGTCCTTTTAGATGAATATCTATACCTCCACTCTCCATACATCTTCATGGCATAGTGCTTAATTTATTAAGCACAGGTACAATTTTCCTCTTTTTTCACTATTATGTTATGTGTTTATGTTTAAGTGCACCCTTCAAGCGTGTGTATTGTTAATTATTTTTGTTTATTAAATGTATTGTTATTTCATTTCATTTATTTTCCATATATCCATACAGGTAACAAACCTAGGATGTGGAAATGGTCCCGTTGAAAACAGCTATATCAAGATATATGTACAAAATTACATGAATCGCACAATCAAAATCACTTACATTAATCAATTAACATAAATAATAATATGAAGTAAAAAATTTAATAAGATTTTAATTAATAAAAAGAATTTAAAAACAACTTACTATAAAAGTTGAATTAATACAATTTTAAATAAATTAAATACATTACAAATTTACATGCTTATGACTAGGGCCCGGATTTCTATGACGTCATATTTTTTTCCTAGGGTTTATTCCTGTTTTTAAATGTAATTATGCATGTTTCCAGTCATTCTTATTGAAATTATGTCGTTTTTATTGTTCAT
>NW_019725847.1:311692-346445 GCF_002891405.2 Cryptotermes secundus
GAGTTTTATTGGTTTTACAGCATATTTTGGCATAATTTTGAAATAAGGTCATATTTTTGTCATTTTAGAAAGAATTCTTTGATATTATGTAAAATTTCGGCTCCATAATGTTTAGTATTACAAATAAATTTCACGCTGGACTGTTGCTTCAATGTGGAATAGAGTTCAAGTACATGAAGTTCGTATTAAAAACCATATTTTTTACTGGACTGTACTTGCAGTTACAAAAGCGAAAATTTGTGAAATGCAGCATTTATGACCTGGCAAGCCGGCCTTTCCCAGTCGAGGCAGGAGGGAGGCAAGTGTAACGGGTATTCTCCTATTGTACTCCGTCTTACTATAAGGTATATACATCCCATTCTTTCTTGGAGGGCTTAGAAGTATTCTATTTATATATGTGGAGGGCGTTATAAGACTTCAGTTTGACTTTACAATGCCTAAAGTGAGTACATGTAGTTCAAGGAGCGCAAAGTTGCGTAGTTTTGTACAGGAGTTTGGTGAAAAAGTGTTTAGTACCGATGGCAAGATATTTTATTGTAAGTTGTGTGGCGTGAAAGTTACGGCAGAAAAGCGATTTACTGTGCAGCAGCATTGTAAAACTTTTAAACATGGTAAATGTTTAAGCAGATTATCTACAAAGGATAGCAGACAAAGTTTGTTGTTTAAAAACAGTTCCACTAATTCTTCTTCTTCTTCTTCTTCTTCATCTTCTTCTTCTTCTTCAACGAACAATGGGTCGGAATTTTCGAAGGATTTGTGTCAGTGGATGGTATCTTCGAATATTCCATTAGAGAAATTGCATAATCAGCACTTCAGACAATTTTTGGAGACATACACTAGTCATCCTATCCCAAGTGAATCGACGTTAAGAAAGAATTATCTCTCTACATGTTATGAAGATATGTTAAATAAGATTCGAACATCTGTTGCTGACAACAAGTTATGGGTTTCCTTGGACGAGACTTCTGACGTAGATGGGCGGTATATTGCGAATGTTATAGTTGGGACCCTGAAACAAGATCAACCTGGAGAGAGATTTCTTCTTGACTGTGAAGTTCTCGAAAGAGCAAATCATTCGACTATAGCTGTCCTATTTGATAATTCCATGAAGTTGTTGTGGCCAAATGGAATACAGCGAAATAATGTCCTTCTCCTAGTAACAGATGCCGCTCCATACATGAAGAAGGCTGCCAAAGGACTTCGAATCCTCTACCCGAAAATGGTCCATATTACTTGCCTCGCTCATGCATTGCATAGAGTGGCTGAAGAAGTTCGAGGACATTTTCCTGATGTAGATAGGCTAGTTTCAAACGGAAAGAAAATATTCATCAAGGCCCCTCTTCGAGTGCAGAAATTTAAACAAGAAGCTCCTCTACTGCCACTTCCTCCACAGCCTGTCGTCACACGGTGGGGTACATGGTTGGATGCTGTGGCATATTATTGTGAAAATTACACAGCCATTGAGAAAATGTTTAATGGCTTTGACAGCAGTGAGTCAACATCAATTAAAGCTGTCAAGGACTTATTCTCTACCACTCTAGCACAAAATCTGGCATACATAAAGTCAAACTTCTGTTCAATTTCAGGTGCAATAACTCGCCTGGAATTTGTAGGGACTGAACTCTGTGACGCGTTGGACACTGTAAAGAGCATTGAGAATGAACTAAACCGAACTCGTGGTGAAATAAGTGACAGGATTAAAACCAAAATAGAAAGTGTTCTTCATCGGAATGCTGGTTATTCAACATTATGCAAGATTGCAGATATACTTTCCGGTAAACTAGCAACATTCGAAGATGATACAGAACTGTCACCAAACGACTTGACATTCTTCAAATATGCTCCTGTCACATCATGTGATGTGGAACGAAGTTTTTCCAAATACAAAACTATCCTTAGTGATAATCGGCGATCTTTCAAATTTGAAAATTTGAAAATGCATGTAGTTATAAATTGCAATTGTAACAGTGAAAATTGAGACGTGAATAACTCAGTGAAAATTGAGACGTGAATAGCTTGTGTTCTTTTAAATGGTGTTTTTAGATAACAGAGTTAAGTTAGTGTTCATACCATGTGCACCAGTGTTTGTCTAAAATATGAACGCAAATATCAGTATTAAAAAGAAAACAATGAATGGTTTAATCCAGTACGAAATGTCGAAATTCCATCAGTTTTCTTTCCTTCAGAGACATAATAGGGCTAATTTGGTAAGTAGGACCTACTATCATATATTCATCATCTTTATTCTTAAACTCTAGTAAAAGTTGTAATTAAAATTGTGAAATTTTATGTCCCATTTAATATTTAAGGTCATATTTTACACTTTTTAGGTCATATTTGACATAATTTTGGGTCATAAGTGCATGCATATATTTATAGTTTTTAGGTCATAAAAATCCGGGCCCTACTTATGACCAATTATGTTGGTAATATTCATTCATGTAATAAAAAGAATGATGATATAAAAACCTTTTCAATGCAGATTTAAAACTTCTCTCATCAGTAGCCAACATTTTTATTGTTTGAGGAAGATGATTGAATACTTTCATACATGATATGTATGTACCTTTATTGTATTTTGTTAGGTTAACTGCAGGTAAATATAACTTCTTGTGGGCTCTAATTTTGTATTTGTGAATCTCATTGTGGGCTCTAGTTTTGCATTTGTGAATCTCATTGTTAAAATTAAATAAATGTTTATTATTAATTGTGTATAAAAGTAATGAATATATGTACTGAGAGTAGAACGTCGTCATTTCCAAATTCTTAAAAATGTCCCTACAAGACTCTCTTGGTCTAGAATTTGTTATAATTCTGATAACTTTCTTTTGCAATATAAAAACTTTGTTAACACAAGAAGAGCCACCCCAAAAAATTATACCATGACTTATGATAGAATGTATATGAGCACAATAAATTAGCTTTAACTTATCTAAAGGGACAGTATATTTAGCTTAACTTTAATATATTTAAGGGGACAATATATTTTATATGTCTCAATGCATAACATGCAATGGAAATTTTATTAACAACATAATCAATATGCCGTTTCCACAAAAGAATATCATCAATAATTAATCCCAGATATTTTGTCTCAGTCACATTTGTTAATTTTATCTGATCATAGTTAATTTGAGTAGTGATATTATAATAATTCATAGGTCGAAACTCGACATATTGAGTCTTATTAAAATTCAAGGTAAGCAAATTAGCATTAAACCATGTATTTATATCTTTGAAAGTTTGATTAAGATTTATTTCAAAGTTTAACTTATTAGTGTCAGTTACTATAATACTGTGTCATCTGCAAATAATACCATAATACTTTATACTAATATTTTTGTTGGTTGTGTGGGGGTTTTTTTGTCATTACTCCGGAGACAACCCACTTCTTCGGAAAAGTTTGTAGGTCCTGAAAAGGAACATTGGCTGCTGGGATGTTTGGCCGGTGAAGTAGCGCTATGTATGGCGGTAGAGAGAGATGTTGGTTGCGGTGCGTGGACTAATGCTGTTGCGGCAGCTGAGTTGGTTGCCTAGCCGCAGTGCGGCAGTTGCCGGGAGCTGCCTGGTTAATGGAAAATGTTTGCTTGTGGAGCACAGTCGCAGGAGTGGAGAGGTGGTAGCCATGCCAGTTGCCCAGTGAGTCGGGCACGACCGCCGGCGAATCGAGGAGGCCGAGTTGCCCAGTGAGTTGGATGTGACGCTGGACAGCCGAGGCAGTCATGCCTGGCGCAGCGAAGTGCCGATGCCTCTGAAGACCGAGCGCTGGCGACAAAGTGTGCTGTTTGTAGACTGCTTGAAGACTGCTGCTGCTGGGTTGGAGCTGCGCCTTTTTATACAAAGCGTGATGGAGGAGCGAAAATTTTCTGAGCGCTGATTGGCTAGCATGCGTAATGATATGGATGCAGGCTAGCAGCAAGTGCTGAATAAATGTGAACATTGAAGGCAATTTGATTGGTTAGCGTGCGTGATGGTGAAAAGTGAGTTGAATAGTGAGCGTTGTAGAAATAGCATGATATGTGGGATGTTCCCACAGTTGATATGCCTGTAGTTTGAGTTCCTTGCCATTACATGGTGGTAGTCAGTGGGATTATAAATGAGTTGTGCATATGTCTTGTTCTCTAAGATTGCATTTAGACACCCTGCCCATCTGGGAAGCATTTTTAAATAACCAGCCAGAATCAGAGATGATAGAATGGTCCATTTGTTATGTTGGTTGAGTAGACGGAGTGCAACTATCATTGAATTTATAGAATGCTGCTTACTCACAAAAATAACTTTACTTCTACATTTAATGGTAGGTATGTTTGCACTGATATAAGTGAGCACTCCTCAGTGATTATTTTAGTGAATTCTCATAATTCATCTCTTAACCTATTGTGTTTTGCAGCATGTAATGAAATTTGCAGAAATGACACAAGAAGTTCAAGTGTCACAACCTCCAGCCATAAAGTTGGATTTTGGATTGGCTCCAGGCAGGAGAAAAGCTAATCATGTAAGTTGTGTTGGGTATGGTATACTATATTTGGTTTATGGAAGATTTTAAACCATGGATAGTTGTACAAAATGAACACTGTTGCATCTAATAGTAAATCAAATATTTCGTTCTTGAGTTTTTACATTCTTGAACTTCTTAGGTGTATCATTATTTGGATCACAAAATAGTATTTACTCAGAATTACTGGGTTTTTGGTCTTTGCAGTAATTATATCCGTACATTTCACAAATTTTGCTGGACTTTAAAACTAGGGTCTCATGATTGTAGCTGGCTATCCACTTCAGATGTGGATATTCCTGAACTGAGTAATGAAATCAGTACTAAGGATTGTTGTTTCATTATTTTCATCTTGGAAACGCCAGAATTTAAACTGCTAACATTGCAAATCTGTTTCAATATTCACTAGCTGTTGAAAATTAACTAGCAATTTTAAAATATTTTATAAGTATAATTAATATGTGTGCAGATAAGCTATTTTGTTTTCCAAATTTCAGATCTTCAAACAGGCTTTGCAGATGATGGAGGAAAATGGCTATGGGGGATCTCAAATTCCTGAGGTGGACATTGGCCTTGTGTATAGGTGGGTTCAATGAAATGCCCATTATTGACATAACTGGCTGCCTTACAAAAGCATGAGATGCTGTAGTTTTTATGCATTGTTTAAGTGTGCTATAGCTGTGTAATATACTACAAATATGTTCTTGGTGATTGAATAATCAACATACTCCCTGTTGTACAGCATGTATGGGGAATGAAGTGTGATGGTTGTGTAAGGAAAACTCTGATAGAAACCCAATACAAAGTCAAAATTATATATTGTTGCTTTATTTCTTGGGTGGCAGTCTTAGGTGACACTACAGATTGATGGACAAAAGATTTTGAATGCTCGTACTATAATGCTATCATAAATTCAGCTAACCTCTGCTGCAATGGCATCTGCATAAGGAAGGACAATGGGCAACACTGCTAGTACGAATGTTAAAGTTAAGTGATGGCTAGCCATCACGACAAGGAACGTAACAGATCCCACATCAGAGGACGCCGAAGAACGACAAGACCTTCAAAAAGTGAAAGGGCAGTCAATGTGATGAGTGAAGTTTATTTTTCACGAACTTTCTAAACAAGTGATAATAACGTAACTGGCTACAGGGAACTGAATTTTGAATTTTAAATCTTAATTTTTGACANGTTAATGGAAAAACTACTGCAAAGCCGATGATCACATGCACATTGGTAATTTGTTTTTGAATAATAGTAAGAAAGTGGAAAATTTTCTTTGAAATATTTGCTGGTTGGTAGAGAATTCTGGATGCTTGGTTGTCAGATAACCAGCAGTTATTATTGTAACAAACTAAATTTCGTTTTATTCATCTGCACGGTTTAATGTTGTTTTCCTAATTGTGTCACCTAACAGACAAAGGTAATTAATACATTATTAGGAATCATATTTCTGGCACTAATTTGTGAATGAAGTGAAATAATATAATTGGAGGAGTACTGTCTTCTCAGGGTAATTCAATGTAGTTCAGTAGAAGTCCACCAATGTTTTGGAGGAATGCACTGCTTCTATCTCTATGGTCAAAAAGTAAGCCAAGCAAGAAGCAGGTGGCAAGCAGGGCTGATTCCTTGCTTAGCTTACTCTTTGCCCCTGAAGATGGAGACAGTCCTTGTCTCGAAAATGTGGGTAGACTTCTGCTGGACTACATAGCATTACATAGTATTTCTCATAGTCACTTCTATGAGAACCTTAAATCCAACACAAGATTATCTGTCAATTATGATGGACTAAGCCATATAGTGATGAAAGATTTTATATTAAAAACATGTTTGGGAAGTTGGGTACATTGGAACAATACATCAGATATCCACAGATTTGAGAAAATTACTATGATTCTCTTAGAAAGCTAATAGTTAATATGAGTACTGTAGACAGGTATCTTGTATACTTGACTGACATTTTAAGATGGAGAAATTTGTGAATTTGTCTTCAGCAACCAAAAGGTCATTTTACTGATACTTGCTTTAATACTTAACTGGGGAAGTTCATGTTAATGTTATATTCAGCTTGTTTTATATGCAGTTTGGGACCTCCATTTCCTTGCCTTGACATGACTGATCCAAGCACAGACATGCTAATTAAGGACTTGGCAACATTCCTTGAGTTACGAATGAAGAGGAGAAGTCTCTTACTTAAAGACTGGCAACAAAAATGTAAGTACTATTGTTTGCCACAATTTATTTCACTCATTATTGTTAGTACTAAATACTTTTATTTTTAATATAATTTTTGTTCTTTAAATATGTAGAAAAATTATGATATAAGTAGAGTAAAAGCTTATTTAGTGGTACTGAATGGATTGAAATGTTATATGAAAGCTCTTTGTAAAGCTGAAAGCTTTCACTCTATGTCTGCAATGGGGATAAGTGAAGTCTTCATACAGCAAAATTGATAGAATGAAAATGTTTGAAGGTTAAAGTTCATTTTCATGTACATGTAGAGGTAAAATTATGCACATTAAATAATGGAAAAAGAATTGGCTCTTAAGCAGAGTAAATATGCAGTAGAATGATGACACAAACCATTTGTCTGTACTGTTAACTTACTGAGAAGACATCAGCCTATTATTCAGCTTTAACTGCACTGCATTCTCCATATCAGGATCCACAGCTTTGTTACATTGAAGTCTTGCTTGGAGTGATCTGTAAACAGGTTTTAGTGTGAAGAAAGCAGTCTTNTAGTGTGTATTTTGTATGTAGCTACTAGCTCCAGGGAGCAGAGTCCTTGAGAATCTAGTAGTCACTCAGCTGGTCTATAAATTCTCCAACTTTTATGAAACCTATGTTTACAAGAGCTCCCACAGGAGTCTGTACTGAGCCAAATGATTCCAGTCAACACCCTCACACCCTATTCCTTCCATCCACACATCCATCCCCCTGTGTAGTGTCCTTCCTTACAGTTTTGCAACTAAGATTTGTTATTACTTCCACATACCTCCCATGTGCATTACATGCCATGTACAGCTCATCTGCCCTGATTTTCTCACATGAAGAATGTTTGGTGAAGAGTATAAATTATGAAGCTCATCATTATACACTTTTTAGATCATTTATTTTACATGTTGACTGACATTTATTATTGTACTAGATTGTCATAAATTGTGTTGCAGGTCAGCATTTTCATAATAAGTTAAGAGAAGTAGAGAAAGAAAAATTGTTGGCTGAACATGAGCACAGCAGTTTGCAAAATCTTATCGATCAAGAAAGGAACAAGGTAAGGGATAATCAGCTCATACTACAAGTAGATTAGATTGGATTAAATGTGTGGCAGTCAACAGCCCTTACACCATGACCATCAATGATCTATTGTGCATCATCTTTCTAAGACCACACCTCTAGCAGTTCTGCATTTAAAATGAAGCCTTTACTTACCTGGTCCTCTTCAGTCACTTGGCTTCATCAAATTTGATCCAAAGTGACGAAATCATAATCCAGTTGAAGCATCACAGCCACAAAGGATGCATAAGGCTTTTTTGTCTTTGTTGTGCCACATTTCACAGGTGGGACTATTTACCTGCCTCAGTTTGATAGATATCCTTTAGAGTGACAATGTCCTTCCAAATATCTTAACTAGTTCTTTTTTAGTTCCAGTAGTTCCTTAGATCTCATTGTAGAGGATTCCCAAAGAAAGCCCTGCACATTTTTTCCCCAGGTACAGACTTTCAATATTTTTGGTGGTTTCTGTCCATCAAGTGCCTGATAGCCTGCTTGGCAGCTTTCTCCAAGATACCACATGCCAGTTCAAGTTCTATTAATTGATGTTTATCTCAAGATTTTGTTACTAATTAGGACTCTAATTCCTTTCAATTCCCCTATGACCTGGCACCCACATTAGTTATACCCTGTTATGATCAGCCAATTTGAAGTTGGTGTAGTAACTATCAACTGTTTTGATTGTAACTTGACTGTCTGACAGAATAAAGATAGTCTTCACTCTCTCCCTCTGTTGCACATGCCTTAATGGCATATACATACCACAGTATGCTGTCCAGGCTGAAGTTCAGCTTGTTCTCTGTGCCATGACTCTTCACCCAGCACCAATGCTTTCATTCATCTTGCACCAATCTGTGAAGCAGATCAGTCCCCTATTTCCATGAGGCCAAAAACCACTTGCCCATTTACTTTTGTCAAGAAATCTGATCATGGATGGTTTGTTATAGACATATCAGCCTGCATCTGCAGGATGAATTCCTCTTCATGTCCCAAGACGTGAGCATGCTCACATCATATGGATTCAGGCCTCCACTGTAATTTGCAACTTTGTAAATTTCCACCCATGCCTAGGCATCCATCTTCGCATGTATTGGATGAAGTCCCAGTAGGGCCTCAGTTGCTGCTGTTGGAGTCATCATCATGGGTCCAGTTATACTGAAACAGGTCAGCCTCTAAAATTTAGCAAATTTGGTCCTACCGATATTTGTATTTGACCCTAGACCGTCCCATGTAGACCACATTTCACATGTGGCAGGCTTCTCAATTTTCTTGAACATTGTAAACACACAGGACAATGTGTAAACATGGTTCGATTGTATACAAATGGCATCCATGCCTTCCCAAAGGACCAACGCACTCTTGTACACATGTGCACCATCATGACCACAGCACTGCAATGACAGTATTTGCAAATGGAACTTATTTTATGGATATGCCTCATATATCCAATATAGCACTTTTGTTTTCAGTCCCCATACAGGTGCAAAATGCTCCGTACACTCTGTTTGCCACTTTTTCTAGCTGCTTCTACC
Source organism: Cryptotermes secundus (assembly GCF_002891405.2). Classification (NCBI taxonomy): domain Eukaryota; kingdom Metazoa; phylum Arthropoda; class Insecta; order Blattodea; family Kalotermitidae; genus Cryptotermes; species Cryptotermes secundus. The sequence continues at coordinate 320,993 of NW_019725847.1, forward strand.
ATGTCAATCTCTGGTCCAAAATTAGTCTTGGCAGACTGTTCCCAGAGCTGATTGAATAATTCACGTATATATAAATGCAAGAACATCAAGCTTCTCCTCCTTCTACAGACATTCTTCAGTTTATGTTCCAGCTATTCAAGTATGTTGACTTTCCATCTCTTTTCCACTCTAAAACACCCCACAAATCACAAATTTGTACTACAATTCATACCCATCAAGCGTTTTATGACCGCCTCTTCAAACCCATTGGACAAAAGGTAAGAAAGTCACGCTAGTTCATCCAAAAATAACTTTACCTGCTTCCACTGACAGTCATCGACTATCACAGCTCTCCAAATATAGCTTATACCTAGTACGGAAGGGTAGTTGTTCCAGTGACAGAATTGTTATACATAATCAACAAACTCACAACTGTCAGCCAGAAAAGAAATCTGATCTTGAGTGCCAAATAGGTGCTTGACAACAAGAGAGACTGGCCGACTGACCATCCATCATAACATAACTTTGACTTTGATTATTCATAAATTACATACCAGTTCAGATGTTGGTACCTATGCATTCAAAGGTACAGACTTGAAATTAATTTCTGTGCAGTCAGCAACGAAAACTGAATGGTGCATCAAGGCAGAGGGGGAGGGTTTTATCCATTAAAATACTCTGTGTATTTCCCTCACTAAAACATGTTGGAGGGGTTCCTCACCTGAGTAAATGTAATATTAATATATCTCATACTAGCCATATACTGATACTTATATAAATACTATATAATATAATATAAATATAAATATTATCACAGCATGTATCCTGACAGCATTAATGTTAAATGATTACATAAAATTCACACCATCTTCCTTTGTTTTTGCCATAATATGTTTCTTTTATTGCACTGGAGATTACTTACCAACTTCACGGTACATTATTCTTGAGAAGCCAACGTTCACTGGGGTAGTCAAAAACCCCATCTTAAGTCTATGTTCTTTTACCTTTACTATCAGATCTTCAAGTTTCCTACCCATACAAGCAAGAAGTAAAATTGTAGGATCATATTTTTTAATCTCAGATTTGTAGTTAGGAAGCAAAAAGACAAAAATTCTAATTAAAGGAGAGCAAGCATCCTTTGAAATAGTGCTTCAAGTCTGATGTTTCCTTTTGTTCCATTGAATCATGTAATCATGTTCTGGTCCTCTGCTCTTCAGGTGAGTGCTCTAGAGAATAGACTGGTGAGTTATGAATCAGAACTGATGAATCTGCAGCATCAGGTTAAAGAGAAGGAAACGTATCTTGTTTCACTGAAGCAAGATGTAAGTATACCCTAGTAATACCTATTCAAATATAACAAGGATTATTTGGAAATTCCTCTGTAATGGAGAGTATTTCCAATCACAAACTTGTAGAGTGAAACCTATTCTTAAGTTATCTCTAGTAAATGGAATTGGTTTGACATGGGAACAGTTTAATGGAAAATGACAAAAATTATATACTCTTATGGCATTTTTTGATCAAATCGATCACTTCTAAAGAATTTCAGCATACAGTGTACTCCTGATTATGTGTACAAGGATTGCACAGTTTGCAGCATATCTGTGCATCTTTTGATGTGTATTCACATTAAACAGTTTTAATGACAACTTTACCTGAAGACCTACAGGCATATCTGTGCATACCTCAAGTGTAACTTAGTTAGTTAGTTAGTTAGTTAGTTATTGGAGAGGGTGGGTTTCCCCATGCACTTAGACCAGTATTGGTCCATTGTGCTTCCCTCTATGATATTCTACCAGTCTCTATACCCTACCGATATTGGTGCGTACCATCAGTCCCGCTGAGCCAGCGAGTTCGCCTCCACTGGCTTGGTGGTGTCTATAATGCTTCCCCCATCTATCAGAGGCATTAGAGACTACTGTTGGGCGGGAAACGTCCTTTAATTTGGCTCAGTGACCTCCTTTGGAGATATGAGGTTCTTTTACGTGCCGTAAAGCTACGACATGGGACACATGGCTTAAAGTCCCTCCCGGAGGACTTGTTCCCTGAATTTTTCCACCCTTAAAAATTTGACGACCTCCGCCAGGTTTTTGAACCCATGTACTACGAGTCATGAGGTGGGAACGTTACCTCTAGACTACGGAGGCCGCTCAAGTGTGACTTACTAAATATGTATTTAAGTGAAGAGTATTGTAGCATGTCCACGGAAAGCCTGAATAGCTTAAGCATAGAAAATGCCCGTTGCTAGGTTACAGCACCATAAACATATGATGACACAGTTTAACAGAGGTCCATTGCTATGCAGCAGCCAGTAAGCAACATGTAACCATGGTGACTTTTACTCATGCAACAGTAGAGGAATTGTGGGAAGCAGTGTTCTGTGTTGGGTCCATGCATGAGCTATATCTGAAGAAATTAAACCAAGAACGAGTTGAGATTGTGAATAGGTCTGCAGGCTGTCAGTACAAGCCATTGGTGGACAGACATGACTAGTAGGCAGACAATGGCCAGGGGTTATGGCCATGAAGAGTTGTTGTGATACAGTCACCTGCCAGTGAGGACAGGAGCCGCTGAGCACAGAAGCTGAGGAATCTGCAGCACTGGGAGCCATTACCAAGCAACGCATAGTGAAAAAACAGCAGATGGAGAAGACTTAGGGCAAGGGCACACCAACGAAACTGGCAACCGAAACGCAACCGCAATTTCCAAGAATTGTTATCAGCCTGAGTTGAACATGTTACTGAATGGAGCAGTGCAAATTGAGAAAACTGCATTGCTGTTTCTTCAGTCTGCGCTGCTCCATTCACTAACATGTGTCCAACTCAGGCTGATAACAATTCCCGGAAATTGTGGTTGCATTGCAGTTGCCATTTCCCCTGGTGTGCTCCCGCTCTTAGTGTCCTGTAGCAATTTGTTAAGTATGTAGATCCATGAAACTATTATAGTTAAGTGTAGTTACAAGTTTTAAGAGTCCAGTAAATCCTGTTACCATTCCAAACCCACTGTCTAGTCACTTAACATCTGACAATATTTTGTGTAAATCTGTGCAAAAAAATTAAATGCACAGTTTATGCTCAATGCACTTCTTCTATAAGTCTTATGGTTTACAAGGCAGTTAAACAGATCAGGTGCTATATGGACATTTTAATATGCCTACATTCAACAATTCAAGCTGGAAGGTCATGGGTCTGATTCCTGATGAGGTCATTCAATTGTTCAATTGACCTGATCCTTCCAGCCACACTATGGCCCTGGGTTCGACTCAGCCTCTAACAGAAATGAGTACCAGGAATCTTCCTGGAGGTAAAGGGTGGCCATCATTTAAGGCTACCAGCCTCATAGCCATCTGTGAGGCAATCGTCTAGCAAAATGTGGGAACCTCAACATCGCACAACTCTATGAGCCTCCACAGCCTGTTATAGGCATAGCTTCACATTCAACATTCTCCTGATATCTGAGCTCGATATTTTTCAATTATTCAAGTGTCTTTATCCCTTCATTACAATTGATAATTTGGAGTATACAGGGTGTATCACAACTCAATGGCAAAACTTAAGGAACGGACTCCTCGTGTAGAGAGAAGAGAAAATGTATATGACAACATGGGTCCGGAAATGCATATAATTAACAGAATAGTAATTGTCTCTGCATGCCACTGAAGAGAATTGGCGACATGAGTGCTTTCTATCTGTGGCTCGGCCTTTCACTGGGAGGACAGCTCTATGATTATCATGATGTCACCTCTGATTACTGCAATTTCCTCTGCCAATTCTTTTCAGCGGCGTGCAGACACAACTACTACTCTGTAATTATAATATGCATTTCCAGACCCATATTGTCATAAACTCTCTTTCTTCTCTCTATATGAGGAGTTCGTTCCTGAAGTTTTGCCGTTGAGTTGTGATAAATCCTGTATAGTGTGGAAATTAGTCATGTAGTTCCATAATTTCATAGAAGAGTATGAATTCTAGTGAAGATTTCTTTCACAAGTTTCAAAAATGTATAATCATAATTTTTAAAGGAGCCTTTGAAATTGAAATCTTTCCATACAACAACCCTGTTCTTTTACTTTTGAATGTAAGGTATGTGGTGTATATGACAAGGTACTGTGATCATGGAAAAATTTATCATGATAGGTTGACAGATTATTATGTTATTATCCTCCTTATTACAAAAAAATTGTTGTTTGAATGATCTCTGTACGTACCTGTGTATACATTGGTGTACACATCACTAATGCCTGATCAGCTGGATGGATTTTGTTCATATTGTGACATGTAGATCCTTGCCAAGTAACAGCTGTGTAAACAGGCAACAGTACAACAGCCATTGGTAGGGAACAGTTCTGTGGACATGTAGTTTCTTTGGCAATGAGAGAACACGCAATGTTGGAAGAGACATTTTCTGTGCAGTCCATGCCAGGGCTGTATAATAAGGACCAGCTTTCATTATGAGACAGTCTTGAGACAGCAGTTAGAAGAGCAAGAGTTTGGTATGAGATGGCCACCAGCCTACAAGGTCATTAGACCAGGAGCAGAGGAACGTCCAGGGTTGAGTCAGTTGAGAGCTGCAGTTGTGAGAAGTGAGAAGCTGGTAGCTGATCTCAGGGACAATTCAGGAACCCAGAAAATGGGGAATATCTGCCACTGGAAGTCACTACCAAGCAATGGCTAGTGATGACTGAGAAGACTTTATGTGTGCTGTGGTTACAGTGAGCTTTAGAACATGTAACTCATTGAGACTCTTGTAGTTAATTGTCATTATGAGTGCAAGAGTCCAATAAATCCAATTATCAATCAAAATCTCATCTCTAGTCATACTCACTATGTGATAATATTCGGAGTTGTGAGTAAATAAAACTGCATAGGTGTTATCTTCCAGAAAGTGATGGTACATGCACTAGGACCACAAATATTAAATGCCAGTGTTCTTGAAACTAGCTTTACTGGTCCAATGAATTTCACTGTTCAGTATTCAGCTACCAACACTGGTCTCATGAGCACCAGTCAGTTCGTTTCCAAGTCAGCATAATTAAGATCAGTTATACGTGAAAGTATGTGCAACGTCTTTGTACCAATGTTTCATTCTGCTGTCAATGAAATTGCAGAGCTTATCAACACTCAGATTATTAGTAAGTTGAATAATATATTTGTGTTACTGACAGTGTGTTTAATTTAACGATATGAAGTAAAAGCCATATACACTTAAGTTCCCAAGATATTCAAAGCCTAGATCTGGAATTTTTTATTTTCTGAAATTTTAAGCTGCCAGATAGAGCTCTAATATATTTGGTTAAGTACAAATATCAAACTCTGCAGACATACACATTTTTTCTTCTTTATTTCAGCTTCAAAATCAAGAAATGCTGTTAAATAAAGAATTGCTTGAAAAAGAAAGGCTGAGGAAAGTGTATGGAGACAGAATTGCAGCTGGGAAAGAAAGTGTGAAAGAAGAAGAAGAAGAAGTTGAATTTAAGGTAAGATGACAACAGATAAGACATTTACTTCTTAAAAATATTAACCAAAACCTCTGTATTTTTTTTTCAGAAAACATATATCCCTTTTCTACCTGTTATAAATGCATGTAGGTGCTAGGATAGGTCAGTCATTATAGTTACTGGCTATGGACTGGATAACCAGAGTTTAATCCCCAGCATGGGCATCACCATATCCCAACTGTGTCTGGGGTTCACTCAGTCTCCTATCCAATGGGTGTGAAGTCCCTTGCCCTGGATTTAAAGTGGTCACTTACCTTTGGCCTTCTACCGCTGGCAAGATTTGAGATGTATGTGGAAAATTATCTCCCTGACACCTACATGCCTTCACAATGTGGTATAGAGGCATGTACATAAACTTAACAATTGACTGAAGATGAATACTGTCCATTTACAGTTTCCAGTAGTGGTCCTGTTTAAATCTAGGTACCATGTACAATAGAACTGTGCTGTAGTCCATGATGGAACCAGTGTCCACTGTCATCAGTATAATTACCTCTCCATCTAGATTAGCTTAAATTGTGCTTCCCAGTAAATGCACACAGAAACTACGAGTGGCTTCATGACGTTGGCAAATCAGCATTTCACAGCTGTGGTGTTGTTGTTGATCTATGGCAGTCTCTTTCTAAGTGACGTCTATTATTGTATGAGTGTGTTTCGGTATGCCGTTGAGAGAATGTCGGAGCTTGAATTCAAGGAATGAATGAAAATTAAATTTCATGTTAAAGTTGGCAAGAGTGGAAGCAAAATCAGAGAGATGTTGAATGTTTAAGGGGTAGGCCTTCTTGGCCCTTGCACCGTGACCACAGTGATCTATTGTGCCCAAGACGTTAATGCAAGTTTACGGGGATAATACTATGAAGAAAACCACAGTTCGCAAGTGGGTGACACGTTTTTCTGAAGGAAGAGAAAGTGTCACTGATGAAGAGAGATCAGGACAGCTAGCAACGAGCAGAACTGAAGGAAACATTGCCAAACTTCGTCAAATGATGTGTGAAAATCGTCGGGTGACTGTCAGGAGCACAGCAGAGCAAGTGAACATCAACAGAGAAACAGTTAGGAAAATCTTAACTGAAAATCTTGACATGAGGAATGTGTGTGCAAAAATGGTTCCAAAGGACCTGATCGCACAGCACTCTCTGTGAAGGAGTTTCTAACTAGTAAACAAATAACTATGCTGGATCATCCTCCCTATGCACCACATCTAGACCCCAGTGGTCTTTTTCTGTTCCCAAAGATAAAGGAAATATTGAAAGGGAGGCATTTTGATGACACTGATGACATTGATGACATCAGAAGCAATATGATGGCAGCCCTGAAGGCCATTACACAAAACCAGTTCCAAAATTGTTTTGAAAGGTAGACAAGGTGCTATCATCAGTGCATAGCTTCCGAACGGGATTAGTTTGAAGGCGACCACAGTGATATTCAGCAGTGAGGTATGTAGCACTTTTACCGCAATGAGTTCGCGAACTTTATTGTTAGACAACGTATATACTAACATGATACCAGGAAAGAGTTCAGTGCGTCTTTGGTAGCATAAAATTTCCTATGTTTCACTGAAAGACCTGAATTATAACTCAATCCATTACAGAACATGTGGGGATATATTTCAGTTGGTTAATAGAGAAAAGTAATTATAGAATATGACTAGCTATAACAGTTATGTAATGCAAGTAGATAATTACAAGCACAACCTCTCACTGTAGTTGGTATTTAAGTACGATAATTTGTAATACAAATAAATGCAATATAAAATATTTGACTTAGGTACTTCAGCAATTAAAAAGCCCTAAGCGAGTGAAACAATATCTGTATGGTATCAGAATGTATGTTATGGTAACAAATTCCATGTTGTTTGAAGTTTGTAATTAACTTTGCCTTGTTCGTCATCCACATGAAATACACATAGTATTGATGTCAACAGTTTGGTTTAGTGTTATTTTAGACTTATGAAAAAAGTCAGATTTAATTTTTTGTAGTAAATATTCAGTGTTCAAAAAATTACACATAATAACAGTAACCACAAATAAAATTAATATTTTAGTAATATCTAGTAAATCGATTCTCCAATCAAAACCCCATTTATGAGTCACTAAAACATGTGAGAGTATTATCCTCACTTCTGTATTTTTGTATTCTTCCAAGTGCCAATTTTACAAAAGTTTTCCCTATCAAATACTATGTGCACTTTTTAGGATTTGGTGTTCTTACAGCAGTGATTGTGAAGATATAACGCCATGTAGTCCATTGAAAATCAACTGATGTGTTGGAGGCACATGTTACCTGCTGCCTTCATCATTCTGGCTTCTTGCTGGACTTATTGTTCAACCCTGAAGATGGAGGTAACATGTTCCTCCGAAACGTTGTCTTTCAACAGACCACATGGCATTATATCCAAGAAGATAGAGCTCTTTACTATATTTTTTTTTCTTATACCACCCATTTCTGCCACATTTAGACTGAGTTTTTTCCCATTTGTTATATTCTGTAAAAGTTTCCAGTTTTTTTGCACATTTTATTTATCTCTTTTTCTCTTAGTGGTTTTTGAGCTCTTCCCTTTATCTGCTGTATAATTTACCCAAAAGGAGTGTAAGGATCATATGCAGACTTTACCTTAATCATCTGTTATGATCGAATTATTTTCTTATGGTATAATCTTCCATTACTTTCAGACACAAATGAAGGAGCAAGAAAAGAAGCTAAGGAAAGTAAAACAAAACTTGACAAAGGATACCTGTTCATCTAGGCATGCTCCTGTACAGCACACAAGATTTCTGGCTACGCCCAGCCAGCCCCCAGTTGCTCCAGAAAGAAATAATTTAGTTTCACATGTGAGGGTATGCAGAAAGATATAGTAAACGAATTCTGTCCTTATGAATAACATAGGCAAAATTTTTATTTCTATAATATTTGTGATGTCTCATGTCAAAGGTATTTTATTGCTTATTTTAGGAATTTGATGTCATTTCTCTTCTCGAGTATCACAGGCATTTGTAAAAGACTCATATTTTCTTTTTAGAAACTGAAAAAAAAACCCTGATAATAATTCTCATTGTAAGCGTTCGGATGTTGTCTTCATCACTTGTATAAAAGTGCATACAGTATTCTACCGGATGGGGTGCAGAAACTTCCTTTCTTTGAAGGCGAATAAAAGAAAAATTATTACTGATAGACAAAATTTATGTTTGTCTAATGAAAGAACATACTTTAAAGTTTTAAATCATGTAGTTTTAAACAAAATATCTTGAAGGTGGTGGCCACTGTTCTCTATGCACTGATGCAACCGTTATCTGAAGTTCCCTTCTGCACTTTCCAACATGTGCACCGGAATTTGGGCTACTTCCTGCCGAATAACATTCTGCAGCTGAAGCAGATTTGTGGGGCGATGTTTAAAAACCTCTGCCTTGAGGTATCCCCATAAAAAGAAATCACAAGGCGTTAGATCAGGTGAGTGCACTGCCCATGGTATGTCACCTCGAAGCGAGATGAGCCGTCTGGGGAACTTTGCCCTCAAATCTCTCATCGGAGCTCGGGCTGTGTGGGCCGTGGCACCATCCTGTTGGAACCAGACATTTCCTAGATGCATTTCTTCAAGAGCTGGTTCGAAAAAGATTTTAATCATGTCCGCATACCACTGTGAATTGACAGGAACTGCATGATTGTCTTCTTCAAAAAAATAAGGGCCAATAACTCCAACTCTCGACAACACACACCATACTGTCACCTTATCACTGTGAAGTGGCCTCTCATGAAGCTATCTGGGATTGTTACCACTCCAATAGTGCATATTCTGCTTGTTGACATATCCGGATAGGTGAAAATATGCCTCCTCACTAAAGAAAACAAGTGCATCAGGGGGTAAAGTTTCCAATAAAATTTCGCACGCCGTTATTTGGTTCTGGAAATTACGTGGGGACAATTCTTGCCCAACAACCATCTTATAGGGATGGAAATGAAGATGTTTGTGAAGAATTTGGCGCATTGAATGATTGGATATGTCTAGGGCGACTGCATTTTTGCGAGCGGAGTGTCTTGGAGGTCTCAAGATCAACTGCCGAACTGCCTCCACATTTTCTGGCGTCGTAACGGTCCATTGTCGTCCTGATGATTTTTTCACCACACTCCTGGTTGTCCTAAAGTTCTCTACCCACAAAACAATCGATTTCCATTCGGGAACCGGACCTCTGGGCTTAATTCCAAAGTGAGTACGGAATGCACGTTGCATCACCACGTAGGAATGGTTGTTCAAAAAATAGGCTTCGACAGCAAACGCACGCTGCTCACTCGTCCACCTCATGTTTCCTACTGAGGGGTATTAGACAGAAACTTCCGCGACTGCTGCGTTCGCCGAGCCTATCCCCAATTTTCTGCGACCTCCCCTCCCTTCACAATGCGTCTTCACAAAAAGGAAGTTTCTGCGCCCCACTCTGTATTAAATATTTTTGTATCTCATATGAAGCTAGTATGTTTGTTTATTTTCAGTAATAAACATATATAAATATGATCTCCATGACCTGTAGTCCACAGGTGAACTATACTGACCGTGCTAACTTTAGCGGATAGAGGGTGTTGCATGGTCAGCACAACGGATCCCCACAGCTCTTAATCTTGGTTTTCTAGACAGGACATAAATGTGATACTGAGAAAATATAAGAATTTGTGAAACATACCCATTCATGGAAGATTTCTCGACACCAGAAAATATTACATTAATTGTCGTTTTGTAATAAATGAATTAGACCATTCTGGAGGAAGTATTAAATGTCTTACTACATAGAGCCATATCACTTAACTTCCTCCTCCATATAGATATTTATTATTAGATACATTCAGTAAGGCTTTCCATCTTCTAACGCTCTGTTGAGTTAAATTGTCTCCACTTACCACATTGCATACCAGAACAGATTCCCTTATGCATCTAAAACAATGCTGTATACTGTGACTCTTTCACATGACCCAGTATTCTTCATTTCATTTGGTGTGTCATTAGTCCATTTCGAGATTTTTGGTGATTTTTTTTATTCCCCAATGTTCTAAATTGTTTCTTCACATAATGTTTTATATAATTATGATCACAAAAGATTATACCTATGACCTATATTTTTTAAAATATAATTTGGTATTACCTTCATTTCCTCTAAAAGATCAAACATATGTATATGCCACGTTCTATCAAGATGTGATCAGTTTGACTGTGTATTTTCTCATGTAGAGATGTTCAGTTGCATTTATAAATTCTACAATGTAGGAACATTCTCTTGACAGATTTTTCATGTGGAAAATTTAATACTGTCAACCTGCCATCATTACCAGTTTCATGTAAATCTTGTTCCTAATTATCACTTTGAAAACATTTTTCCTTATTTTAAAAAGAGTCAGATTGCTTGTAATCACCCTGTACACTTTTAATTCACTTTAAAATATCACTGGTAATATGATTTAGGGTAAAATACTAAAATACTAATAAGAATCATGTTTATTCTACTCCATATGGTGAAGACAACATGCAGATTTTAATGCAACATAATAATAGACCTGATTTGTTCTATATGAGTGGTAGACTTCCTATGAGAATTTTAGTTAACCACATGATCTCTCATTTACATAACGCCACTATTATTCCTTGTTACATTCATTTTATAAATTTGTTTCAGTTACATATATTTTGCCTGTTTTAGAGTGGAGGCATAAACCAAACCAAGTGTAAATGAAACAAGATCATGTGACAATATCCCATATTTCAATAGCCTGCTATTTAAAATAAATATATATTTCTGTCTGTTTACAATTGTTTTAACAGGGACCATTAGTAAGAAATCCAAGGCATAGACGGTCTCAGACAGTAGGGGATGAGATATGGTTGGACCACAGACCGGCAACTGCAGTTGAGCTTGGTACTGTGATGCAGCCACGTATGAAGCGACGCAAATCTGTTACAAAGCTCACAGACATTAAACATGTTGCCAATCCTAAGACAACAAAGTACTGCCTCATGAGCCAACACCAGGATTCAAGTGGAGAACTGGAAACACATCTCTACAAGGTTACTGGCTTGGATAGACTTGATCTGTTAGTTCATATAACAAAGAAGGACATACTGAAGGCATAAAAACACAGACTCACTTCTGACAAAGTCAAAACTTTATAAATGTGAGAAATACAAGGTTCATACTTAATGTATCATTAACTGGTCAAGTGGTTTTTTCTGTGTTCTTCTGCCTCCCACAGTGGCACATTAAATTCCCTCGGACATTTAAATTTGTTGCTGCAGCATTTAATTTTATAATTTTTGCTCACTTTTTAAAATGGAATATCTCAGTCATGTATCGTTATAGAATTACAGAATGAAAAGGCTTCGGAAGACCAATTATCAGAATTCACATACCTATTTTTTTATATATATAACCATTACATTAAAGTTTTATAATTTTGCATGTGGTTCTGTATAGGTGTGAAACTTAGTCTTTGACATTAAGGGAGGAACATAGACTGAGGGTGTTTGAGAACAGGGTGTTGAGGAAAATATTTGGACTGAAGAGGGATGAAGTGTCAGGAGGTTGGAGAAAACTGCATAATGAGGAGCTTCATAAATTTTACTCTTCTCAAAGTATAATTAGAATGATCAAGTCAAGGAGAATGAGATGAACAGGGCATGTAGCATGAATGGGGGAGATGAGGAATGCATATAGGATATTGGTGGGAAAGCCAGAAGGAAAGAGACCACTGGGAAGACCAAGGCATAGGTGGGTGAACAATATTCAAATGAATCTTAGAGAGATAGGGTTGTATGGATTGTGTTGATCTGGCTCAGGATAGGGACCAGTGAAGGGCTCTTGTGAACAGGGTAATGAACCTTCAGGTTACATAAAATGCTGGGAAATTCTTGAGTAGCTGCAGATTTGGCTTCTCCTCAAGAAGGGCTCAGCTCCTTAAGTAACTATGTAAGTAAGTAACATATATATGTTTTAGCAGCCTCCGTAGTCTAGGGGTAATGTTCCCACCTCGTGACTCAAGGTACGCGGGTTCAAACCCGGCGGAGGTCGTGGAATTTTTAAGGGCGGAAAAATTCAGGGAACAAGTCCTCCGGGAGGGACTTTAAGCCGTGGGGCCCGTGCTGTAGCTTTATGGCACGTAAAAGAACCTCATGTCTCAAGGGACCTCTGAGCCAAATTCAGGACATTTCCCTCCCAGCAGTAGTCTCTAACGCCTCTGGTAGATGGGGGAAGCATCGAGATACCGCTGAGCCAGGAGAGGCTGAACTCACTGGCTGAGTCGGGACTGATGGCATGCACCAGTACCAGTAGGGTATAGAGACTGGTACAATATCACAGGGGGATGCACAATGGACCAGTATTTGGGCTAAGTGCATGGGGAAACCCACCCTCTCCAATAACAACAGAACTCAAACCCAGAGCAGCTATCAAGCAATCAACAACTTCCTGTCACACTCTGAAGTAACAGGAACATCTTGTGAGCACAATGTACAAGTTTCCATTGCTGACTGGCGTTATATCTACAACAGAGTTTTGAGAAACATGTGTGACATTTATAGACATCATGGCCATTTTACTAGATAACTTTATGTTGTAAGCTTCCTCTGCTGTCCATTGTTTGATGATACCTGCCTAAATGTGGCCAGCAGCAGCAACTCTGCTGCTGGCTTACCTGCCAAGCCAGCAAATATTGAAAGACCCCTGTTGTACCAAGCTTTTCTTTTGACCCACTGGAAATGAACATAGAAGGGTGATTATAAGTTACACCCTTTCAGATTATTCCAGGCTTCTGACACTTTGATCCCAGAAACTCCACTGCTGGCTTGTCTCAGAATCTAGCATTTCTTCAGTGTGCTAGTAGTGTGCAGTATTTCACTGTAAAAGTTATTTGAAAATTATCCAATTATATGTCCAAGGAAACACAAATGATAGCTACAGACACTGCCTAGTGACACAGAGGAAAGAACTACAAGCTTAGACTATGTTCTGAAAGGCAAATACAGCATTACCCCAATACTAAGTATTCCCATATAAGACATTCAATTTTCAGAATCCCAACAAAACACTCATAACAATAATTTTAAAATGGCCATGTATAAAGTTCTTGCATATAACGTTTTCCCACATTAGAAGTTCATTTTGCAAAACTTTTTTAGAAAATTTACATTTAGAACAACACTGATGAATTGCACACAAAGTACAGGTTTGATCATAATATGTTAAAAAGGTTTACAGCCATTATTCATTTCTCAGTAGTCAAACCATACCACAGTTGATCTCTTGACTGTTCATTTCCAGATCCATGGTTCTCATTATTCATCTTTTACTGAGTGAAGCACTCATTGAGCATCTGTTTTACTCATACAGTTCTCAACATTCTTATTTCATTGTGTGGTAAACTTGATGCCATGGGTAGGGATGCTTTTATAAATCTAATGATAACAATATGAAAGTGCTATTGCAAAATTGAAACTGTATAAATCGCCAGGTAGTGATCAAATTCCGGTAGAACTTGTTCTAGCAGGTGGCGAAATATTAAGTTATAATATCCATAAGCTAATTACTTCTATTTGGCATAAGGAAAAATTTCCCGATCAGTGGAAGGAGTCCAATATAGTACCAGTTCACAAGAATGGCGTTAAAACTGACTGTAGTAATTATCGGTGGATATCACTGCTATCTACTTCATACAAAAGTTTATCCAGTATTCTTCTCCTCAAGGTTAAGTCCATACATAGATAATGTTATATTTTAGCGTCCTGTTGCAGTGATTTTCATCCATTATTTGTATACAGTGGCCGTCTTGTAGTGCACTCAATTTCACCTCTCACTTCACAACATGTTTCGGGAACATAGTGCCATCATCAGGTGTCTCAATTACGTCAATCTATTGCATTGCCTGCCCTCATATATTTTCACAACACCATTTAAAAAGTATTTAAAAAGTCCGTATTTGTCAATTATGATAAATTTACACTCGCTAAAACTTGTTAAGATAGTTCATCTTATTTGTCTTAATTAAAACTTGCATGTGGTTCGTTCACTAAGGGGTCGTTTTTCTTATTTTCTGTGTAAACCGCGTCTTGTGATGTGTGTTCCCTTCTTAGCTGCGATTGTTGTAATGAAATTATTTTGGATCATCAATGTGGGTTTTGACATAACAGATCAACTACAGATCAGATCTGGAGATACTGGAGAAAAATGTGAGTACCATGAGACAGTACATCAACTATTTGTAGACTTCAGAATATGCCATTACGAATGTCAAGGAAAACATGGTGGGACTGAAATTAAACGGGACACATCAGCTGTTGGTCTATGCCGATGATGTGAATCTACTGGGTAATAATATAGATACCATAAAGAATAACACGCAAACTCTAACTGACGCAAGTGAGGAGGTTGGTCTAGAAGTAAACACAGAGAAAACTTGGTATATGTTGCTCCCTCATCACCAAAATACAGGACAAAATTATGATATAATTTTGGTGTTTACTGAAACGTTACCTAGTAAACGATGGTGGGAGCATTTGATAACAGAACCTCCTGTACATACACTACAACATTAGTCAACATTTTTAAATGTGGATTACGTGCCTGAAGATACTTTTGAATTAGATTAAATGAACCGACGTTTTCAACGTTAATCTTTAGAACCAAGGTTCCCCAATCATTTTTTTTTCATTACATGTTACTCTCTGGCCTTGGTTGGATAGGGCTCTTTGGACAAGAACCGGTAAGCAATCAACTTTTGGTAGGTGACTGTAAGAGTTAAAGCCAAGGACAAAACACCTGGACACATAAGAGACAGAAGTTTACTCTGTTACTATCTGTTAATGAATAGTTTGTTTATTTTTCAGGCTGACATTTTTCATACAGCTGAAGGTGGTGCACAGGTCACCTTTAATGATGTTGATAGTCTGAAGCAACAGTCACCAATTGCAACTCCATCAAGAAAACGAAGTGCTTCCACTGGTGAACTGGAAGATACAGAAACTGCATGTGCAGTGTCTATGGAAGAATACAAGAGAGCTCGGCATTGATGTGTTTAGATCCTTGTAATACCACCACACTTTCACGAGAAGTTTAATTACAGGTTTAAATAATGATCAGATTATTGATAATCATGATTAGTAAGAAATACATCTTTTTTGCATATTTGCCATAATGAACATCATTTCTTTAAGTCTTCTTGGTTTATTAAACAGTAGTGTTACTTATATGTCCCCTTTTATAAGCATATTTCAATTTTTTGTGTCTTATACTATTCTGTTTCATTGTGTATCCATTCCAAATATTTCAACATGGAGCAAATCTCTGAACACATTTTAGAAGAATTAAAAATTCAGTCAGTAAACTTTTAAACGATTGCAAAACTAACTGGAAAAAACATGCAAGGAGAATTAAAAGCAGAAAAAGAACATATTATGAATACTCATTTTAATGTAATTTTGATTCTTTATTTATTTTCATATATTCAGTGGTTCTCAGGTGAACATACTGCCATATAGTTTTATTGTGTGTTTTAGTAAGATTAAAAGTTAAGACATGGTTCTAAATATTACAGTGATTTACTGCAATGTTAAGTAATATTTTTACGTGAAAATGTCAATCCTTGATGTATAAAATCAGTGAACATATTTGTATGTATGACCATTGTTCAACCCATACTTTGCCTACATTTGAAAACTGTATATTGTGTATAACAATCCAAATATATGCCAGATGATTTAAAAAAATAGTACACTTCTTAAATAATGAAAAACAGGCATATATAACACATTCCAGTGGCTTCACATGATGAATTTTTTTTGGCAGTAGATTTAACATCGTGACATGACTGAATAGCCTAACAAAAGGCATCATCCGTTGCTAGGTACAAGTTTTACGTATCGTCTATTTTTCCCATGTTCAGGCTCAACTCAATTACGGAATTATTTTCTGGGGCTCATCTTCATCAATGAAAAGCATATTTGTGGCCCAAAAAAGAGCAATAAGAGTTTTGTTAAGNACACATCAATGTAAGGACTGCTGGAGTCAGTGATTTCTCTGCTGTCCAGCCCAAGGCTACACAATGAGAACCACCGGGTCAAGTTACTTTAATTGAGAGTTGACAGTTAAAGCAATGAGTTAGCTGTAAGACAGTCGCCGGCCAGTAAGAACGGGAACAGAAATCCTGAGGAATCTACAATGTTTGGAGCCTTAATCTAGCAACAGCTAGTGAAAAAAAACTGAGAGGACTTAGTGTGTGCTGCAGTGAGAAGTTGATTGCCTGAATTAGCAACACTGCCATAAATACTTCCAGACAATTTATTAGAGTTCAATAAATCCAGTCACCAATTCAAACCCTATGTCTAATCACTAACACATGACAAATGGTGTCAGAAGTGGGACTGGATTGATTGAGCAATTGGATTCGACTAATTGAATTACTGGATTGAATACTACATTGGACAGTTATATTGTTATGCTATAGAAATGGATCAAATGATAGCTCAAATAACCCCCCCCCAAAAAAAATGTGGGTAAAATATTTGATTTGTGCATTAAAGTTCCCTCCTTAAGTGAAATATATTTTTTTGCATGGGGCCATGAGGCATTTTAAACAGAATTTAACTTTATTATTCTTATGGTCATATTTGTGGAATGCAATCATTTCAATTTCATAGGTGGATAATAGTCATAAAAGGGATGTTGTTAAGTTGGAAAATGCAACATACTTGACAGTATTTTGTTAAGTCTCTGAATGATAAATTACATTCTTAGGAAACTGTATAGACACTCCAAGAATGAAGGAACAATTTAAGACCCTGTGCATGATCCAGTTCTGGGCAAAATTTAGTTTTGCATTGATTCATATACTACCATAGTCAATAAGTTCGTGGACTGGCTGCAAAGCATTGTTGCAGTGCACTACAGTGGATAGGTTCAAGCATTATTTGATGACCTGTCAGTTCATCTCCTGTCACAGCAAAAGGCAGTTGTGTGCAAACAGTGTAAGCAGAACAACTGCCTCTATTGTGAACTGCAGTTAAATGCAAGTGGCGGAAATCGAAAACGTGGCAGTTTGAACAACGGGCAAACATCAAGTTCTGCCATAAACTAGGGAAATCCCCTAGCGAAACATTTGGCACAGGAAGAATTGGCTGTTGCTACATGACAACGCCCCTGCACATCGTTCTGTTCTTGTCCAAGAGGAATTGGCAAGGCAACAGGTCACCGTTTTGCTACACCCTCCGTACTCACCTCATCTCGCATTATGTGATTTCTTTCTCTTTCACTGCTTGAAAACAAAGCTACGTGGTCGTAGATTTCAGTCGTCCAAGGAGGTCGTCAATGCCACAAGAGACGCCATATGGGAATTTCCTGCCAATATGTTCCAGCAATGTCGGCAGACTTGCATAGCGGCCAACGGAAACTATTTTGAAGGCCGATATGGATCTGTGTAAGTGTATGTGAATACCTTGTAATATGAGGCGATGAAACCACAGTCCACGAACTTAATGACTGTACCATGTATTATAATATGAAAATTCGCTCCAGTGTGTTAGAGGAGAATGGTGTAGCTGAATTGATTAGTTATGTAGATGTAGTGAAAACGGAGCCATGCCATTACTTGATTTTAAATTAATTTTTAATCCCCCACCAAAGATAACTTTGAATGAATGAATGAATGAATGAATGAAAAAGTGAAACCATATCCATTTTGTACTACAGTTTTATTGAATGCAATTTAGATTTCATGTGACTCATGATATTAATCTTTCTGATGGAATACAGAGTTAGACATAATCAAACACACACTACAATAGCAGTTTTCTTTCCCCATTTGTCTTCAGAATATGTTCTGCTGTTTTTTGAGAATTAATCCCATATTTTCATTCCAAAATCCTGGATACTCTCAATAAAAATACAATTAATATATACAAAAAAATTTTTGTTACTATTAAATGCCGAAAAATGTAGTTCCTTCATATTATATATATATATATATATATATATATATATATATTAAAAGGAGTGCAATTTTAAAACAATCTCATTGAAAAAAAGTGCATGGTTACAATGTTTTCTAGTTCAAAATATGAAAACTTTCTGGTGTAACAGGCCTAAGTCACGTCATAATTATTTATGACTTGCAAACTATATTTCACAGAAAAAAAAATTGCTTCATTCATCATAACCAAATATCCTTCTGTGTCATTCTCATACTTAATTCAAAGGCCCAGCTAATCACAGTGGTCACCCAGTATAAGGCATAAAATGTCTTCACCTGCTTGAACACCGGGATCGTGGGTTCAAATCTCACTTAAGGCATGGATATATCTGCATTTATTCTGTGTTTGTGTGTAGGTAGTGGCCTTGCGACGGGCTGATCCCCGATCCAAGGACTCCTACCTACTGTCTAAGCTCAAGAAACTTAAGTGAAACAAGTGTTTCACAGATGCTCTGTGCTCCAAGTGGGAGCAACAGGAATGAGTGGATGGATGGATGGCAGGCCTCATAAATGTTTAATGTTTGATGTTTAATATATGTAATGTTTGGGTCCATAAAAAATTATATTGATAATAGCATTAAACGCAGTATATACTCATTCTGATGGAGACAGCCTTTTTAGTCAAGTTTACCCAACTTCCACCTTCCTGAACATGTATGAATATGTTATAGTTATAGTTATAAGTTATAGTTCACAATGTCCAGTGCATGTCAGTAAGAGTATGTTATATTGATGTAAATGAAATGCGTTGCTGGGAAACTTTCTCCTGATAGATGGACGAAGTGATATTAAACGTATTTCTAAAAATGGAGTAAGAACCGTTGCAGTATAAGGGATCAGAGTGACAAAATTATTAATTCCTGTTCTGCGAACTCTGGATTTCGGAAGCCCTGTGAGCACAGACTAGTAGCTAACCATTTTATCGATTGATCCTCGGCAGCGGACATTTCGGAGCGATAATCTAAACATTTAAATAGATGGCAGTTTAGTGCACTCGTGACGTCACGGTGACTACTTGGGCAATACAATAAATTGCACTCGTCTGATCTGTCATATTGGTAGCAAGTTATCCGTGGCAGAAAGCAAGATTTCGCCACATGGTACCATATGATACACGTGTAAAATTAAAGTGTTGTGACAGATATTTCTCGACATAAAATTTATTTGTCAGAATGTCGTTAACTATAGTCGCAAGTTCTACAAATCCACCAATTGGTAAGGAGAACCGGGGTGGTTGAACTTTGAAAGTTTCTTAATTTTCTGTGGCAGCAGTTATTTTATTACTTGAGGCTCTCACGGCAATAAAAATGAAAATTACAGTATTTTGAAATGTGACGCCGTGTTGTTTGGTAAATAGACACCAACTCTTCGAAGGAAGCTGGAGCGTATCTCTTCAAAACTGAAGAGACAGGTTGCTTCTTGGAAGCATTAGTAACTACTTACCAAACAGCACGGAGTCACAAACCAGAAGACCGTAGTCTGAAGTAGTTGCCCTACCAGAAATGGTGTTGATCAAATAAAGCTGGAACCTTTAGTGAGCAACTTTATTTCAAATGCCTACCCATTTTAGCAGCCATGATAGCATAGTGGGTGTAGTTGATATCAGTCAGTATAGTGACTGGCCACAGGCAGGACAACCGAGGGGGTCGGAGGTCGAGTCCCGGTAGGCTCAAGAATTTTCTCCACGTCGAGACCGGCTCCTATCCAATTGGTACCAGAGACTCTTTCCCCAGGGGTAAAGTGGCTGGGCCTGGAAGCTGACCACTCACTTCAAACTAGTGCCAAGGTCAAGAAAAATGTTGAGCTGTACATCCACTCCCCTGTATGCCTTTATGGTGTAATGCTTAATTAAGCACTGAGACGACTTTACCTTATACCCTACACATTTTAGCCATCACAAAGAATGGGAAGGCTTTGTCCTCTTGCAAGCAATTCTAACCTATATGAAATCAAATCAAATTAAATTCTGATGTCTATAACATGAATACTAGACAAAAATATAACTTCCACCTACCCTCATCAACTTTATCAGTATATCAAAAAGGAGTCTACTTTACTGGCATAAAAGTGTTCAACAATCTGCCACAAAGTATTAAAAACTTGGGCAATGATACTAAAAAGTTTAAATCAGAGTTAAAGAATTATCTACATGCTCATTCCTTCTACTCTTTAGATGAATACTTCAATGTAAATAGAGAATGATGTAAAATTAAGTTATATTAATTTTTAAGCTAAAATTGCCTGTACTTATGTATGTAACCTTTTGACTTGTTCTGTATCCAAAGGTACTAACCTGCTTAGGATTTATAGAATGTAAATAAATTCAATTCAATTCAAAGCATGCTTCTATTCAGTCACTGAATTAAAATGTTCTGTGTTAGAAATATTTTTATGTGAAAGGTCTGCATCATATCTGCATAGTAGACCATAGCACTAAATGATTCAGTGATCAGCACTGCATTTCAGCTTAATGTTATCCTGAAGGAGAGTACAAACCACATCCATTGTATAGAATGTTTGGTGGATTGCAAGTTGGACAGACCTGAGAACCTCAGTCAGGCATAGTCCATTAGCAAGACTTGGGCAATGTATACAGAAAATGAGGGCCCATATGTGGTTGGTGTTATCTTTATGAAATATTATTTGCAAAACTTGTGTGACCAAAAAACCGATTTATTTAGATCATGTTCTTTTTACATTCTGAGGAAGTGGTCATATATTGCATAAGATTTACAAAATGTAACATAAGATTTTGGTTTTGTAGAAGGAGGCTATCTTGTAGGTAACAAATGAAAGGGATGGAAAAAGAAGAGAGAGAGAAGAAGGAAGGGAAAAAGGTAGGAAAGAGATAGAGGAACAGAAGAATGGGATGAGGGAAATGGTTTAATGTGAAGGGGAGAGAATGAGGGAGGGAGGGGAGTAATGACAATAGGACAAACAAATAAAAAGGGAGAAAGGAAGGAGAAGAAATTATTTTTCTCCATTATCTTTGTTAGAACGTGCACTAGTAGTAATATATTAATACGAACATTCTTGCGACCATGGCAACCCAGTGCCTACAATTTGTGCAAGTCTGCCTTCAGTGCTTGGACTCATGTGGACTGTGTCATACTGATGGAATTTTGGGTTATGCAAATTTCCTTATTAACTCAGGTAACTGAAGCTCCAGTGTTACAGTTTTACACCATGTGAAAATTGTTGAAATCATAATAATGGTGTTTATGATGGCAAACTATAAACTGATGACATTTTGGATAGGCAATGTGATGTTTCATGAAATTAGGCAATGTGAGTTTTTTTGTTTATATTTTAATTGAAGCTTACGTTTTTTCAGGTGCTTTGTTGGTTGCAAATTTTATTAAAGATACCACTCCTGTTACAATAAAATGGGGAAAGGAAACTTCTTTACAAGTAACAAGTGACATCTCCTTCAATACAAACTCTACTATTAGCCGATATCTGGCTCGAGTTGCTTGTTCATATGGTTTGTATGGAAGCACTGTGCTTGAACGAACTGAGGCAAGTCCTTATTTTGTGTAATTGTACTCTTTACTTTTCTCTTACAAAAAAGTTATGCATTGGGTAACTGATCCAGGCACAAAATAATAAGATTAGGCAAGAGCTGAGGAAACATTTAAAGAATAAATTAAATGTGTCTGAGAACAGGATGCAGTGCAGGATATTTGCACTTACAACTAAAGGGGATGGAAGAAGTTACATAATGAGGAGCTTCATAATTTGTACTCTTCCTCAGATGTTTGGATGATTGATTTAAGCAGGATGAAATGAGCAGGAGATGTATTGTGCATGGGAGGGATAAAAAATGCATGCAGAATGTTGGTCAGAAAGCCTGAAGGGAAGAATCTACCTTGAAAACCAAGGCATAGATAGGAGGTTAATATTAAAATAGATATAAAGGAAATTGGTTGTGAGCGTTTGGACTGTATTAATTTGGGACAGTATAGGCAGGTTTTTGTGAACCTGAAAAAAATTGCCATCCCCCCCCCCCTTAAATGTATGGAATTTCTTGATCTGCTGAGTGATTGTTAGTTTCTGAAGAAGCGTTTTGGAGTTAGCTTAGTAACAATCATTTTTGATCATTGTTTTCCTTACAGATTGATCATTGGTTGACATTCAGCTTTGGGCAGCTGTTGTGTACCAAAGAATTTCAAGAAGCAATTCTCTACCTCAATAAAATTCTTGGGCCCATCACATATCTTGTTGGCAGTAAACTTACTATTGCTGATTTTGCAGTGTTTGGTGCATTATATTGTAAGTAGATATAACATTTCAGAGTGCACATTATGTTTCAGCATCCAGTTGCATTGTAGCATCATTTTTAGATCATAAGTATACCATCTATAATGCAACAATAACCTTATATCAAAGACACTAAAAATATATTTAATACACTAAAAGTGCTTGTTAAATATGCATCACCAGACAGGAGGAACAGATACAAACTACCTGCAGCGAAATGAGGATTCTACACAATTGGAAGACAATGGCAGGTGGTCTGTTGTTAGGCCAAAATGTCAGAAGATGAACCGGAACCCTCAACAGTTTAAAGTACCACTGCTGGTAAATCATTTTGTATGCCCTTATAGAAGTTTCCATATGCTATAGAAACAAAGGGCAAGACAACTATAACAACCAGAGCTGCAAAGGAAATATCTAGGAGACATAGAATTCTTGCTACTTGGGGATAGTCAAGTGAGAGGATGTGCAGACTTGCTAAAACTGAATTAAAATAACAAGTTTGGTCTTAGGGGATTTGGAAAACCAGGTGCAAAGTCTAGTGATATTTTAGATGCTGTCACGTGTTGGGTGTTTGACGCGACAAAAACTTTATGCCATATTGAATATAGCAAATTTATTGCACATTCGCTCGTACACTTATACAATTCACAATTACATCACTACTGCCATCTGCAGTATCACAACTCACTCCAGCGAATGCTGGATTGCAACTGACTTCAGCGACTTCACGATCCACACTGTGTCACTCCTAATCAAACACTGTTGTCACATACTGCTCAGCTGGCTTTTTATACCATTCCCTGTTGCCTTGTGTCAACAGCGGTGTCCCCTGTTACATCACAGTGGGAAGTGCTGTTACGTCACTGCGAGGGAGGGGGATGTAGTGTTGACTGGCCTGTTACCATAGCAACGGCAGTTGCTCTGATGCTGTTACGTCTCCACTTGAGGGGAAGTGTTTACTGAGCATTGCACCATCCACATCACATTGCTCCCTTCTGAAAGTTGTCCCGAACACCCTAACGGTACATCCCCATTCTTCTTTTCTCTGGTGTTCGTCTTCGGTGCACTACCTCTTCTCCCCTTCTTCAGAGGTGCTTGTCCCGAGCAATTCCATGGTCCAGCTTTCGTCATTCCGTTGTATCACATTCACTCATTACTTTCATCCATCGCAAATTCATTCTCACTGGGGAGGCCGGTACTTCTATGTTACCAGCTCTTCCTCTGCTTGAAGTATCTCTTTCCTTTTTGAAGAGGGTCAACCCCTCCACAAGTTCCATTTCCCCATTTTTGGTAACCCACTGGAAATTCCCACTGCTCGCTTCATGATTTCCACCTCTAGCGTCTTCTTGAGAGTCTTATAGGCCAGTCCCATTTCCCCAGAGGTGATAGATTTCTTGAGCTGCACCCTCCGATACTGATTGAGGTTGCTCTCTTCTTTCTCTCGTATAGCAGCCGCTTGCCGCCTCGGTTCTTAATTCCATTTTTGCGTTCAGGTCTTGTTTGATATCTCCTCCAAAGCTTGTGTTCTTTCAGGATTCCTTGTACCACATTGCCATTGCTTTGTTTGTAATGCCTGCGTCCTGCACAGCATGTAATCTTCAATGTGGCTGCGGTTACTTCTTTCTGCGGTCCACAGTTTCCATGGGTCATAATTTTTCTGAAGATGTTCTTCTTGCGCCATGCCACTGTTGCATGACAGGACATCTTCCTGCAGGCGGCAGCCAACTTCATCCAGGATCCACAATCTTCTCGGGTCAGTTTCTTCGGCTCTGTGTATCGCCCTGCAGCTTGCTTCTTGCCCCCTATGCCTCCTCTTCCATCCTTTGACCAGTTTCACTACCGCATCTTCATTGGGGACTTCTCATTGTTGGGCCGCCTCAGGTTTCGTTTCCACTGTGGTCGGCTCTTTCTCTTCTAGACACCCCTCCATCTTTTCTGTGCAGGTCATTGTCTTCTTTTCTTCTAGATGCGACTCCATTGTTTCTTGGCAGGCCATCGACTTTATGTCCCTTTCTGGTTTTGTTTCGGCCACCATCTCCTTGTGGCTGGTGTCCATCATTTTCATCATTTCCTTCAGTTCTCTTCGGTCGGCCTGCCTGTCATCCTCCAATCTGGCCAGCAATTCCTTGTGGCCGATCTCTACCTTTTCTTGGTTGGTGTCTAATTTTGCCATGAAATCTTTGTCTTTCTTCCTATTGGCCTCTGCCTTCACCTGGTTGGCCTTCGTCTCTTTCAGCATTTCGATTATTTCTTCCATGTTCTTATGGCAACACTGTAAACACACACTTCAGTCTTCAGTTCAAAATGTGGCGTGTTTAAGTTCGTAAACCAATTCTGACACCAAATTGTCATGTGTTGGGTGTTTGATGCAACAGATAACTTTATGCTGTACTGAATATAGTGAATTTATTGCACGTTTGCTCGCACACTTATACAATTCACAATTACACCACTACTGCCATCTGCAGTATCACAGCTCACTCCGGCGAATGCTGGACTGCAACTGACTTCGGCGACTTCACGATCCACACTCTGTCACTCCTAACCACACACTGTCGTCACATACTGCTCAGCCGGATTTTTATACTGTTCCCTGTTGCCTTGTGTCAACAGCGGTGGCCCCCGTTACATCACAGTGGGAAGTGCTATTACGTCACCCGTGGGGGAGGGGGACGGAGTGTTGACTGGCCTGTTACCATAGCAACGGCAGTTGCTCTGATGCTGTTA
>NW_019725847.1:346460-378377 GCF_002891405.2 Cryptotermes secundus
GGGGGTGTTTACCGAGCATTGCGCCGTCCACGTCACAATACTAATATCGATAAAGACATGTCAAAGGATGATGATGTAGTGGTGTGTGGTGGTTCTAATGGTATTAGTAATAACAATGCAAAGGAAGGATTGAGAAACATAATTAACTTTGTAAGGAGGACCAGTCATACCAACATCATAGTTATGGAAGCACCACACAGACATGATTTAGTTGTAAGATTTGAGGTTTTCACGGCGGTGACTATGAAGAAAGCAGTCTTCTGGGATGTGGCACCATGTAGATATGGAGTTAACCGATGTTTTGGAGGAACATATCGCCTCCATCATCATCCTACCGAGAAGATGGAGGCGATACGTTCCGCCGAATCATCGGTTAACTCCACATCTACACGGGGCTACATCCCAGAAGACTGCTTTCTTCATGATTTAGTTGATTGGTCATGTGTTAATGAAGAGGTTAGATTATTTAATAGACATCTAGTCAAAAGGCTGAAATGTTATAAACGTGTCGATTAGTAGTGTAAATCTTGATAGGCAGCATTTTACAAGACATGGGCTTCACATAATTAACAGGGGAAAGGAGAAAATATGTCAACAGATAGCAGAATTGGTTCAAGGAAAGCTTGGGTCAGTAGTTAACACTATTCCACTAGAAAATAAAGAAGACATTGCCCTTGAGGAAGCTGCTGGTATCCAGGGGAACGAAACAGAGAAGATTGTATTAGATCCATCACTCAACTATATGGTGCTATCTGCAAGTGGTCAACACCAGGAAGTTCATATGTCAACCAGAGTGAGGAGGTCACCAGTAAAGTTTAGCAGAGATTTCCTATAACTAAGCATAGAGCTGGTATTTTCAAGTATAATAATAAAATCAATACCAGCATGAACAATCCCATCAGTATAAAAAAAAAACATCAACATGGACTTAATGTTGCTCTTGACTTGTTGAGCTTTTTTTGGCCGAGGTGAAGAAGGGCTCTTCCATTGCGACGATTGCTGCTTGCTTTCAGGGTCCTAGCCATAAACCCAACTTTCGTCACCAATGACAACCTTCGAAAGAAAGTTTGGATCCTCTTGAAGCTGTTGCTGAAGTTCCCTGCAGACTTCCAAGCGATACTGCTTCTGTTCATTTTGCAGCATTCATGGCACAAACTTCGCCGCAATCATCATCATGTTCAGTTCCTCTGACAAAATTCGTTGACATGTACCATAACTTAGTCCCAAGGTGTTACAGAGGTCTTGGATGGTCAGTCTATGATGTTGCAGAATCAGATCACTAACTTTCGCGACATTTTCTCGTGTTTTGCCCGTTGACGGCCGTCCCGAACGATCGTCAGCATCAGTCAATGTTCGGCCATTTTTAAAACACTTATACCAGTTGTAAGTTTGTGTCTGGCCTAAACTGTTTTCACCAAAAGCTTGCTTCAACATTTGGTGCGTTTCTGCAGCGGTTTTCGCAAGTTTGTAACAAAACTTTATACATACACACTGCTCTCTCAGGTCAGCCATCGCAAAACCGCAAACTCACGGAAACACAACAATGGAAATACGTTCACCAACAATAAACCCAACGACTCAACTCGATGCCGCTTGCCACAATGATTCAAGAAGGATGTGTGAGGAGACACCTAGCGGTATTTCAATGTACTCATAACCATTCATGCAAAATTCAAATTTCGGAAACCTTTAGATTGCCCCACGTATTTCCATTCTTTGTTTCCAGTGATTCAGACTAAGAACACAAGTAAGTGTTTGGTGATTTTTCTTGCTGCTCCTATTGTAGTTATTATATTTGTCCAACAGATAGCCAGCAGTGGAGTTCTTCACTTGAGAATGGAAATGCCCCAGGAAATGTAGTTCGCTGGTATAACTTCATAAAGTCATTATGCCATGTTGAGTCATTTCTTGCATCTATTCCTGATGAAGCAAAACCAAAATTTGGTACCACTGATAAAACTGCAGGTGGAAGTGGGAGGAAGGAAGAGGGAAAATTTGTGGAACTACCAGGTGCTGAGGTAGGGAAGGTGGTCGTGAGATTTCCACCCGAAGCCAGCGGGTAAGTTTCTCTTGTTTACTTTCTCTTTTGTATAGACTAATGGATAATACAATGAAGGATTTTTAATGTGTGAATACTAGTGAGTGCACAGTTACTGTTCATGCACATTGTGACATAATTACATGACTCTTTGCAAGGCAGCGGCTGAGTAAACAAATTTCTGCGTCAACAGATATGGAGGAATTGTTGGAAGGAGTGTTTCTGTACAGATCATTGGGAAGTTATGTAAAGAGAACTATGTTGGAGAGTTGCCGGCTGATAAGGACATGAACATGGAAGCTGAGGAATCAACATCGTGGGGGGGAGCCATAACCCAATAATGGCTTGCTTACTTACGTACCTAATTACTTATGGAGCTGAGCCCTTCTTGAGGAGAAGCCAAATCTGCAGCTACTCAAGAATTTCACAACATTTTATGGAACCCGAAGGTTGATTACCGTGTTCACAAGAGCCCTCCACTGGTTCCTATCCTGAGCCAGATTGATCCAATCCATACCATCCCATCCTATCTCTCTAAGATCCATTTTAATATTGTCCACCCACCTACGCCTTGGTCTTCCCAGTGGTCCCTTTCCTTCCAGCTTTCCCACCAATATCCTGTATGCATTCCGCTTCTCCCCCATTCATGCTACATGCCCTGCCCAACTCATCTTCCTTGACTTGATCATTCTAATTATACTTGCAAAAGAGTACAAGTTATGAAGCTCCACATTATGCAGTTTTATCCAACCTCCTGTCACTTCATCCCTATTTGGTCCAAATATTCTCCTCAACACCCTGTTCTCAAACACCCTCAGTCTATGTTCCTTCCTTAATGTCAGAGACCAAGTTTCACACCCATACTGAAAAAATCCTAGACTTGTGAGATTCTGACAGATTTACACATTTTCAACACCTCTGAATACAAAAAGAGTGGTTTTTGGAATATTGTCTGTCTGCATGTGTGCTTCACAAGCAACTGAGTAATTGGACATGTTTCTTCATGTTCTGTATTTAACAGTTCATCCATCATATGTTGGTGCCCAGTGCATATGTAAATTGTAGCTTCAGACACAAAATTGTAATTTTTTAAAGACTGACAGTTTTGATTAAATTTTGGTAATTTATAGAGACCATCACTCTGAACAAAGCTGTATGGGTGACATCATGAAGAATGTAATGAAAGATCTTAAAGCAGCCCACTGCTCCAGTACAGTAGCTTGTAGTTTAAGACTAAAGTACCCAGCTTGATGATTAGTGCCATCCTTTGAATATTTTTGATGTGTTCACAGTGAAAGGTTGCACTTGTTAGCTGCATGATGTCTGTCTGTGCTGTCTGGAAGTAACAATTTAAGATGTGCTGAGTCTTTTTTTTTTCATGAAATTTTATACTGCTGAGTTCTGTTAATATTTTTCTAAACCTTCCAGTTTTTTTAAAGCTTGGCAAAAGAGGACAGTTCACATGAAGACCTATGTATTTGCCAGAGTGAATCTTGAACACAACTTGCTGATATATTAATTGGAGTGAAAAATGTTTCAACCGAAAGTTGTATACAGAAATGAAACACGTGTATATCCAGTACATTTTCCCATAAGTCTTATGGTTTTCAAGATAAAATGAATTTGTGTTGTGTGTCATCTCATAATTCAGGAACTGGGTGACTAATTTTGAGTACATTTTATGTTAGAAACCGAAATGTATAGGTAGTGACAACATGTACACACCAGAATTGTTATGGCTTGTGGTTCAGTTTATGATGCTTTCAGTATCCCCAGATTATGTGGCCACAAGTGGTAGGATGATCAGTAAATAATGAATTGGAATTAGGCAATCTTGTCTAATGGAGGTACTACCCTGGCATTTGCCTGGAGACACTAAGGAAAGCCAAAGAAAGCCTGAGTTAGGATAGCCAATATTCTAGCAGAAATTTGAACCAAGGGCCTTCTGAATACAAGTTTAGAGCATTAACAACACCAACCTGCTCAGTTAGAATTGTTATGCTACATGTATGTTTCATAATTTGTTTTCCTTGATGATTAAGTTTGAATGAAATTGATTTGCACATAAATTGTTGTAATGTTGCATTTAATTTTATAGCTATCTCCATATTGGGCATGCAAAGGCTGCTCTTCTTAATCAGTATTATCAAGAAACTTTTAAGGGTAAGCTGATTATGAGATTTGATGACACAAATCCTGCCAAAGAAAAGGAGGATTTTGAGAAGGTCAGTAAAATTGACTGGCAGTTATATAATCATTGTCAGTTCATCAGAGTTGTTACTTCTGTGTAGTATCAGTGAAGGAAGTGTAATGTTTGTATGTTGTATCCATATTATCTCATATCTTCATACATCTGTTTTGTATTTATATGACATATTCCACATCCTACAGTCATTTTGACTAACTTTGCATCCATGCAATGTAATGCAATGTAGTGTAATGTAATGTAATCTAAAATTAAAATTCCATTCTCTCTCCTATATTATTCCATTTGAGTGACAACAACTAGCTTTTTATGCCGCATAAAGCAATCTGTACCCACCACTGTTTAAGAACTAGGCCACTGTTTATGTAGCATCTTGATGGTAATTAATAGAAAAGATGTGTGGTGTCACGTTCTTCCTCTGTAGAACAGTCTATTCCAAGTGAAGTCAGGTGAAGATAAGATTATGGTAGTTTTTCTGTCTTGATTAATGGGAATAGATATTCATAAGATTTTCGTAAAAGTGAGCAATTTTATCTCATAGTTTAGTACAGTTTGTTTGAAGGAGATCTTGGACCCATAATGGGCACCTCCCAGTGCTTACATAAGTTGTATTATTGCTGTATTCATGATGTCAGAATGAAGGGATCAGATTATATCACATCATACTTTGGCATTTGCAGTTAATTTACTCCTTCATGGATGTCAGTAGCCAATAGCTCTACAGAAAGCAAACTTGTCAAACATCATGACAAAAGAATGTAATTATTTCACTAGGTTAAGCAGGAACAAAAGGGGAAAAATGTAGGAGAGAAATTTGTCTTCACCTTCCTGAGCATTATGTGGGGAAGGGGTGAAGGAATGTTTTCACAAGGTATGTCTTTCCCAACACTACTAGACGTATTGCAGGGTGATCACCAGAAATTTGAATGAAATGTGTAGGGCAAGCTAAAGTTGTCCCTGTGCTTAACTAATTAGGTACTATGCCATGACATAGGGGGGAGTGGATGTATATATCCATTCTTTCTTGATCTTGACACAAATTGGAGGTGAATTGTCAGCTTCATGCCCCTGCTGCTTTACCCTCAGGGAAAGAACCTCCAGTACCCCATGGATAGGAGGCTGAGTGGGCCCTGGAAGAAGCAAAAACCCTTGCACTGCTGGGAATCAAACCTGGGCTGTGCAGCCAGTAGCCTGTCACTATACCAATTGAGCTATTCCAACTCCTACATAGTTAAACATAATAAAATAAGCCACCAAAAGACTGAAGTATCTTGTTTTTAATCTTTCAGCCTGGGCAGTTGAGGGAATTTCCTTAAATTGAACTGAGTGCAGTATATTGTATTAAATACAGCAAGTCTAGTATCATATTGTGCATTGTCTGTGTGATATATACCTCAGTTACTTCTAGAATCAGGAAATGTGGAGTATAACTTATGCTTAGTTCCTTTGAAATATTTCTTCGATCTGTGTGGCAGGGGTAGCAAGAACTAAATTATACAAGGTCAACTTTTCAAACCATTGCTAAGTTTGTAATTGTTAAGATGTAAATATTTTAGAATTTGCAACTATATTTATGATCTATCTTGACACTAAATTTTGCAAGTTTTGTTCCCGTGGTTGGTTAGTTAGTTATTGTAGTTACAGGGAGTAACATATAAGTTGCACATAGTTTCACATCTTGTTTTACACTAAAGAAATTAACTTTAGTGAGAGTTGCTTATTTTTTTGTGCACCTGTTAGTACTCAACATTTTGGAATCATAAATTAAAAATTCTCATGTTTACCATGTAGGCATTATTGATTTTAGGAGCATGAAGAGTAGTGAGGTTGGGTGCTCTCTAGTGCCATGATATTTATACAAAGTTTTATGAAAATCCATCAAGTTTTTAGGGATAGACAGACAGACTGCATGGACAGGAGGATAATATACTACCTTTCTTGTATAGGACTAGTAGTTAGTTGAGTCAGTTGAGAGCTGCAGTTGTAAGAAGTGAGAAGCAGGTAGCTGAGGCCGGGGAGAGTTTGGGAATGCAGAGGAAGGGAAATGTCCGCCATTGAAAGCCACTGCCAAGCAATCGCTAGTGAAGACTGGGAAAACTTTATATGTGCTTTAGTTATAGTGTTACTTTGGACTGTGTAACTCAGTGAGCTTGTTATAGTTACTTGTAGTTACAAGTGTAAATATCAAATAAATCCAATTACCAATCCAAACCCCATCTGTAGTCACTCTATCACATGACAGTATTTTCAGTATGGCAGTTGTCTCCATAGTAGATGATCATACTTGTTAAAGCCAAAAATAATTTGGTTTAGGTGATCTTGGAGGACCTGCAGCTGCTTCAGATCAAGCCTGATAGATTCACACATACATCTGACTACTTTGATCTGATGCTGGAATACTGTGAAAAGTTGATGAAGGAAGGGAAAGCATATGTTGATGACACTGAGCCTGAGGTGATGAAGCAAGAGAGAGAACAGAGGATAGATTCAAAAAACAGATCTAATGGTAAGAAATGGGAAAGAAGAGTTCTGTCTTCTGGGGTATAATGCAGTGTAGTCTGTTGAAAGTCAGCTGTCTTCAGGATCAAAGAATAAGCCAAGCAAGAAACCAGCATGAAACAGGTAGCAAGCTTCAACCCTGAAAATGGAGGCAACATATTCCTCCAAAATATTGGTTGACTTTCAGTGGACTTCACAGTGTTATATCCCAGAAGGTAGACATCTTCATGACCACCGCTGTGAGAACCTCAAATCCTACACAGTAATGAGAAAGTCTGTTTGCATTAAAGATTATAGGAATTTTCATTGAAACCTCATTCATTTTGTGTAACTAAAAAGGTTGTTGGTGTCAGTGAATTGTGATTTGAAGCAACTGGATTTATGCAGTTGATTGAATGGATAGCTTTCCTGCATCATATTCTCCAGGTGTTTGAATATTGCCCCAAGGAGTGGCTGTCCTGATTATAAGTTCTCATGGTTTTTCCTCAGTCCTACAAATCAGATATTCATATACTACTTTAAAATAGCCCATGACTGATTTCTTCCACAGCCCTTCTATTTCTTTATACACTGTCATTTTACCATTTGTCTTGTCACCCAAGAAGCAATTGGTCTGATACTTATGTTGTAGTACTTTTATGTCAGCAGAATGATAAGTAATGTTTTGCATTGTATGTATCATAATTGTGTTCAGCATTTATTGTGGAATTTGCACAAAGCCTTCTTCATTCTTTTCTGCCCTCCTGTAAATGCTTCCTTTGTATGTGTGTCCACTCTTTCTATACTCTCTTTTTTATATCTTCTGTTACTTGGTCTAGGAATCCTGGTATTGCTCACACATAACACAAGTCAGTAAAGCTGCCTGCTTTTTTCTTTGTGTGTTTCTGCTTTCGATGCATATAGGATATTGGTGGGAAAGCCAGAAGGAAAGAGACCACTAGGAAGACCAAGACATAGGTGGGTGGATAATATTAAAATGGATCTTAGATGGGATGGAGTGGTATAGACTGGATTGGCATGGCTCAGGACAGGAGCCGTTAGAGGGCTCTAGTGAACACAGTAATGAACCTTCAGGTTTCATAAAATGCTAGAAGTTCCAAAGTAGCTACACAATTGGCAGCTTCTCAAGAAGGGCTCAGCTCCATGAAGTTATTGTTTCTGCTTTCAGATTTTGCCTGAAGCCCTGGTTTCACTTTGCCATATGTTTAAAAACATGTAGGATTATATAAAACACAAATAGAAGCACCCATTATCTTCTTGGGAGATGGTTGCGTTCCTTGTCAATATCACAGTACATAGAACTGAAACTGTATAGAGAAGGAATAACACTGAAATTAAGAAATTAAATTTGACTTGCTGGTTTAAATGAAAAGACAGGGAATCAGAATTTTAATTACATCCAAAAACTCTGCTGCAATGCTTACACATTGCTTTATCAGAAATGATAGCCATACATACTGACAGGCGTATAGAACAGAGTTCATTATGCGTTTATGTCTTCTCTGTTATGTCTGCAGTAGGAAAAGTCTTAACAGAAATGTTGCATATTTATATATTAGGTAATTGAAGTATAGTTTAGATCTGATGTTTTCACAGGGTGAAACTGTAGTTGCTTAGGTGGTTAATAACGTTTTGGCGGAATCTGCTGTCTCCATAACATTGTTGTGAGACTACACAGTGTCATAACCCAGAAGACTAGTCTAAATCAAAATGTTATAATATCTTTCAACGTCCTGAGTCATGTTTAGATTATGTGAAATGTTTCTCTTGTTAGTGTTGGTTATTTTCATACAGATGCTCTTCAGCAGAAGAATTTTGAATTTTGATCTTTTATGTGAGAAGTGCTAATACCATATGTATTAAACTGTCATGGTACTGATTTACTTACTCATCATCCTGAAACAGAAGTTTTACAAAATAAAATTTTCAGCCCATTAGGTCAGATGCTTCTAGAATTTGGTATTGAACTAGAACCGGCAGGATTTCGTGTTCATGACTGGGCATCTTCAGCATTGGGTAACACATTTCATAGTGTTATGGAGGTACCCACTACAAACACTAAGTTGGAAGTGATTGGATATTTATGTTTTTTTCAGAGCTCTTTCTATCAGATGCCAAACTAATATGATAGAATAGGTCACAGCTGTTTTCTCTCTTGTCCCTTCCTGTTAATTATTAACTGTGAACATATCTCATTTGATACTAAATAAGAACTGCAGTTGGTACAGCATTCTTATATAATTTGTTACTTATTTCATACACTCCTATTTTTTGTAAGGAAATTAATTTCTCTTTGTTTCTTTGTTTTCAATAGCTGTGGAAAAGAATTTCAAAATGTGGGAGGAAATGAAAAGAGGCACTGAATATGGTCAAAAATGTTGTGTACGTGCAAAGATTGACATGAATTCAGCCAATGGGTGTTTGCGTGACCCAACCATCTACAGGTGTAAGAATGAACCACATCCAAAAACCGGTACAAATTACAAGTATGTTCATATGGCTCCATTTGAAATTGATGCAAGGAATTCAGTGCATTTCATGTTTACTTGTATTTGATTCAAGTTGGCATTATGAGCTATGGTCTCAAGGAAGATCCCTTCCCCTACTGAGCATGTCAAGTTGTTAGCAACAGCATGAACCACAATGCTAATTGTGCAACAGATTTGTATGAAACATGTTATTGCATTCTCACACAGTGCATTAGAACCATTGTGAAGCAAAATCTAAGGCACTCTAAATAAATATTGGAATATTTTTATACATTCAATGCTTTGTAATTCCTTATAAGAGTCCGTCGCAACACAACGATACAATGGTCAAGGTCTAATAATGAATTGTATATAATAACACAGCAGGATGCACAAAATGAAAATTATAGAATGCTTTTTCTCCGGGTCACTTTTCCTTTGGTTTCACCTGGTTATTAGATGATCATGACTGATTTTTATAGTGCAGAATCTGGTCAGTGTCCATAGCTGTGCAGTTGATTGATGTAAATTTAATGCATCAAGCCATCACTGTATGGTGCCATGCTGTTAAATAATATGTGGTCAGACACACACAAAAAAGAGAGAGACTAACCCTATAGCTTGGGAACCAAGGGTGGGAGGGGAGAGACAAGGAGATGGTTATAGAGCATGTTCTAACCTGTCACTGTGAGACAACAATCAGCTCCATAGATTCACTTGGTATGAGTGGATGCATATTCAGATATAGACTTTTTCTTACACATTCGGAAAATGTTGGAGTGCAAGAGTGAACAGTGAATTAACATCAAGTTTCTTGTGAAATCTGCGACAGAAACTTTTCAGTTATTGACTGAGGCCTACAGTGAAGAGTGCATGTCTCGTGCACACATTTTTGAATGACACAAATGATTTTCGGAAGGCAGAGGAAGTTGTTTGAAGTTCAAGGCCATGTTAATTGTTATATTCAATATCCAGGGTATTGTAATGGGAGAGTGGGTTTCCAGCGGCCAGACGGTAAGTCAGTAGTGTTACCTTGAAGTATTGACGAAATTGCTCCAACGCGTGAGAAGGAAATGCCCAGAAATATGGAGAAACAGATTTTGCACCAATACAATGTGCCAGCCCACAATACTTTGTTTTTTAAGCAATTTTTAGCTAATCACATCACTGTGCTTGAGCACCCACTCTATTCACCTCCCTGCGACTTCTGCCTCTTCCCAGAAATCAAGTCAATGCTCAAAGGAACCCATTTTTTTGTCTGTAGAAGATGTGAAAGCAAAAATAACGGAGATCCTCAGCAGCCTTTCAGAAAGTGATCTGCTGAATTGCTTCGAATGTCGGCAGCATCGTATGCAGCTGTGTGTCAACTGAGAACGGAACTATTTTGAAGGAGATCCTAGTTGACTTTCTGGATTTGTTAAATAAAAAAAGATACAGGCACAGTCTCGTGTTTCCTGTGTCTGACCACATAGCCTGTGTTATCAGTTGGATATATGTATTCATAAGATTTCCATAATAGAAAAGTAACTGGGGATATATAGTCATAATATTGCTATAATTAAAATAAACAGCAACTGATTAACCCCTCAGCTTGGTTCAACATGCATGCTCGCTACCTGCTTCACACTGGTTTCTTACTTCGCTTATTCTTTGACCCTGAAGATGGAGGTGACATATTTCTCCAAAATTTCAGTTGACTTTCACTTGACTAGAGATCATTGGAACTCTTCAAACTACAAATAATTTTAAGAGAAACTAGACTAGACAATAGGCATTTTGACTAATGTGGCATACTGAAGTTTTTATATAGAGGTTTTCAGTCTATATTGTATCCTGTCATTATATTTGTTATAGATGAGAGATGTTTTGCTGTGTTACTTTTTTAGAGGATATACTGTAATTTCCTGATTATTGACTGCAAAATGCTGCTGTTTATTCCTTATGAATTTATTTTCTTTGATATTCAGACCCAGCCAGTGTGATAAAATCAAATTTCCTTATTATTATGAATCTTTTTCTACAGCAAATGTCATTGTACAACATCGCAGTCTTAGCAAGGTACAGTGCAATATATTTATAAAGTAATTTTATCATATATGTAATTTGTATGTAGTTGTGAAGTTGCTCTGTTTACAGGTTGTCAGCAGCTTATTATGTTCTCTTGCGTCTGTTAGACACAAGAATAAACTGATAAAGGTGATACAGAAGTATAACTAGATAAAAGAATTTAAGTCAGTCCTTACTGTCTTTTATACACTTCTTGCCTTAAATGTATAAGAGATTTCATACTTTGCTAATGACTAATAATGGCTTTAGGTTAACATGTTTAAGTATCATAAAATAACACCGCAAGTGATAATTCTAGTGGAACAGTCATTAAGTGTCACTCAATTTCTTTCTTAGGGTTTATCCAACTTATGACTTTGCATGTCCCATTGTGGACAGTATTGAAGGTGTGACGCATTGCCTGAGAACAACCGAGTATCATGACAGAGATGATCAGTTTTATTGGTTCATTGATGCCCTTGGTCTAAGAAAGCCGTACATATGGGAATATAGTCGCCTGAACATGATGAATACTGTGTTGTCAAAACGCAAACTCACCTGGTTCGTTGATGAGGGTCTTGTGGATGGATGGTAATTACAGTAAAATTATACTTTGGATTGATTTGTAAGAGGAAAAATTTTCTGATAAGGTGATACATGTAGCCCTTAACATTTGAATCAGTACTGATTTTTATTAAATTTGGTGAGCAGTTTGTGTCGTTGAAAAGATATTATGTTCTTAAGCATTTGTGTTCCATTGTTTCACAATATTTTCCTGGTGGTTCTTTTTTAAGTCATTGTAATGCTTTACTCTGAGCTGGACAACCAAGATTCAATCCCTCACAGTCATAAGGATTTTTATCTTTATACCATCATGTTCTAACCAGTTCTGGAGCCCTCCCACCATCATAATGAGTGGGCATTAGGTGCTCTTTCTCCAGAAGTAAAGCAACATGAAGATGACCACCCACCTCCATCTATTTGTGAGGTTAACAGTGTGGAGCTGTACCTCCATTCCCTTATATATCTTTGTTGTGTGTTGCTTAATTATAGTCTCTTTCCTTTTCTAATGAAGCATAAGTGAAAATCGAGCAGAAGAATGCTGTTCAGCAGGGTGGGGATGTGGGGTGGGCTGATTCTAGTGAGAGAATGTGGTACACAGCCAGATGACCATAGAAAGTGGGCAGAAGTTGAGTAAGCTCCTTTGTCTTCATCCTCATACTCCATATCACTCTCAGATAATGTATACGTGTCTCCTACAGTGCTTGTGTACCACCTGTTAGCATTTTTTAAACCACTCATTTTCCTTCCATGAGCAATAAAATATGAGAGCACTGCACTGCATGGAAACATTTCATATCACTACCAAGCAACAACTGAGGTCCTCGGCTGAGGGCTAACCCCAACCTTTGTCATGACTAGTTGTTGTATTTCCCTGCAAAGATCGAAGTTCATAAGAAAAGGAACAGGATGTAAGCACAAGAACTTTAAATTAAATTGTATCCCAATTTAATTTAAATTAAACAGTGATGCAGTGTTGGGGGGGGGGCAGTGAAGCTGACCACTCACCTCCAAATAGCGCTGAGGTCAAGAATATATGAATCTATACATCATCTCTCCCATACATCTTTATAGCATAGTGTTTAATTAGTTAAGCAGTATAGTGGGATTATATTTGCAGGGATGATCCTCGTTTCCCAACTGTACGTGGGGTTCTGAGACGTGGCATGACAGTCAGTGGTTTAAAACAGTTTATCATCGCTCAAGGTTCGTCTCGATCTGTTGTTATGATGGAGTGGGATAAGATCTGGGCATTCAACAAAAAGGTATGTAGTGTCTTATGTTGGTTTATATGCTATGCATTTACAGTGAAAAGAGGGACTTTATTTAAACTTGGTCACTAAAGTACATTTTGTAGGTATGGTGGCTCTTTTATTCTGACAAGACAGCTGAGAGCCAGAATGGGAGACCCAGAAAAGTTTTCATTTGCTAGACAGTGGTGCAATAAGCACATTTCCACAGGAACCTACACACTCCCTCATTAGCAATATGTGGGCTATCGCTTGGCATCAGCCTGCTTAACACATTACTCAACAGTAGAGGAATTCTTAGAAGTGATGTTTTCTATGCAGTCCATGCTGAGGTTATGCATTAAGATCACCAGCTGAGTTGACAGTCAGTCAAACCTGCGTGGATATGCGGTCAAATACCTCCACTGTAGCCCTGGGAGTTGTAGAAGGTGATGAAAAAGGAACCCAGTGCCTAGGGGTGTAACTGGGCGACCCTGTCTTTGGCAGATATAAATACAGGGACCTGGCCCTTGAGGTTGAGGGAGTCTCGAATCTGAGACAGTAGTATGTGGTGATGAGTCCTGAAGGACTCAGACCTGAGAATGACTGCGCTGACAAAGGCCAATATCAGTTGTGAATGACAGACCCATCCTCTCATCAGAGCAGATGTTACATAAGGACTATGACTCTAAATGTTCAGTTTAAAAAAAATACAGGTCATGCTGTGAAAATGTGCACATTTGAAATTATATTTCTTATTTTCTAGTACCCTGTATGATCTGTGGCCTAGTGGTTAGAGTTCCTAGCTACAGATTCGGAGGTCCGGGTTCGATTCCCGGCGCTACCAGATTTTTTCTGAGAAGTAATGGGTCTGGAATGGGGTCCACTCAGCCTCATGAAGATAACTTAGGAGCTGTTTCAAGGAAATAACGGCTCAGGTCTAGAAAACCGAAATTAATGGCCATGGGCATTCATTGCGCTGATGTGACACCTTCTGTCCACTAAAGTTGGCACTAACTTCACTGAGCAGCAGCAGTCGGTCGGTTGGTATAGTTTGCTTGTGGACTAAAACCACGGAGTTTTCTTTTTGTATGATATTTTAACTTCCCTGATAGTATAACAGCATTTCAAGGTTGAAGGATCCAATGTAATGTTATGAGCTGTTATACAGTGAGGCAGAAGCTCTTAGCATGGGATTTTGTTTACTGCCATTGAAAGGTTGACAGTGAGGATCATGGTGTAGTGGTTAATGTACCTCTGCTCCACATGGGATGTCCACAGTTCAGAAGTCAGCCTTGATACAGGCTATCCTGATTAACTTTTTTGTAGTTTTCCTTTGTCACTTCAGACTGTTGCTGCACCCATTCATAATTATCATATTCCTCTTTCATTTCTAAGTAGTATATTTAAAAAAACAGTATTAATTAAAGCAAGAAAAAGAGTGTGTGGTGATTAAGGAGATCAGGATCAACAGACAAAACTTACAGTGTGATATGTCCTAATAAATCTTTAAGTTATTCCATAATTAGTATTTTGATCACAACTAATTTTGGTAGGAATCCAAGTGAATGGTGATAGCCTGCCTGGAGGTGTTGTCCTCGTTAATAATGGCAGATGTTTGACGTTTCAGGTGATAGACCCCATTGCTCCCCGTTACACTGCTCTGGAAGCAGAAGGAACTGTGCCAGTACTTGTAAATGGAGCAAGCCTTGAACCTTTGACTGTTGCAAAACATCCTAAAAATGATGAAATTGGTACAAAGACTATCTGGGTTGGTCCAAGAATTCTTATAGATGGTGTTGATGCAGAAACATTGAAGGAAGGAGAAAATACTACCTTCATTAACTGGGGGAACCTATTAATCAAGAAGATTAATCGGTAAGGAATTATCCTTTTAATATGTTGAGTCTTCTTTAAGTGGCACATTGTATGGCCTGGAAACAGTATTTAAGTGATCACATGACCATTACTACTAGAGTAATAGACAAGCTACACACATGATTCGGGTTTGTTGTTCAGTAACGATGGTTTAACCTTTTCACTATCGTCTTTACTACGTGTAGAATCACTTTTACTACGTATTATATTTAGTTTCACTGTCCTTAAAACTGACATCTGAGACTGTTTCCTCAAAGGATGATTAAATGTCATCACACAGAACTTATGCATTTGTTTCATGATTGCCACAATGTAAACAAGTTTATAGGAACAGATAATATTTAAAGTGCTCATTTCTATAATACACTGTGACAAAAGCTTGAATTCACACAACTTAAACTATTGCCCCCCCCCAAAAAAAAACACAATCCTATTTAGGAAGGAGTAAATACAATCCTCAAAATACTATATTTTTTTGACAATTTACGAGGGTCGATCAATAAGTACCCGTGTTTGAAGACAGGTGGCGTTGCTGAGGGAAGTTGGCTTTACCGTCGTGTACTGCCATCTGTCAAACGACCCCATACTAAATTTCAGACTGATTCATAGGTTAGTTTTTATTTGGCAGCCAGTTGCATCAGACGTGTTTTGTCTTTCTTGATACAATGGAGAAAGTGCAATATCGATCCGTAATTCGCTTTTTATTTTTGGATGGAAAAACATGCGAAGAAATAAAAGCGAAGTTGGATGCCGTCTATGGGGACCCTTCACCATCTATGACAACCGTGAGATATTGGTTCAACGAATTTAAACGTGGTCGTACATCTGTTTTTGACGAGGAGCGGCCGGGCCGCCCGGCAGACGTCGTTACCGAGGAAATCGTTGAAAAGGTCCATGACATGATTCTCGCTGATCGCCGAACTAAAGTGCGCGAAGTAGCAGAGGCCATAGGTGTGTCGTACGGAACGGCACTCANCTTACCTATCTACGGACACAACAGCAAAGTTGAACCGAAATGTAATGTATGGTGTGTAGCATGATATTTTCTCAAAAGATTGTGCTAGTAGCATGAATGCCAGAGTGACCTTATCAAATGGCAGGAGAGTCAAAGAAAATGGCGGCAGACCAGTATGTATACACTTTTTGGGGCCCCTCTGTAGTTTATCATTTTGAACATGCATGTGTTAAAGCTTCCAAAATAAGTAGATCTCTTCAGAAATAGAGCAAACTAAAAAAAAAAATCCATTTCTCCTACGCAAGGTGTTTTTCACTCTAACCTCTCTTGGGTAAAATTATGTTCTGAAATTTATATTTTCGTATTTTATGTGCCACAACTGTTGGACAAGAACTTTTCATTAGAAATTCATGAATTATACAAGTAAATACATTAAGACTACAAATTTTGAATAGAGTTGTAAAATTTGAGGTTTTCACGGTGGTGACTATGAAGAATACCGTTTTCTTTAAATAGAGTGACAAGAAAGAAATCACTGCTACAAAATCCAACATACTAAGTATCTGTATACTTGCTTCAGGCCTTAAGAGTGTCCTGTGAAAGTATGATTATTGAAAAAACTTAATTGAGGTAAGAATTAGTACATAAATACTGTCATCCTAGGTTTCTCATTTGATGTACCAAACTCTTCTTTTGGCCCTATGGAAATAAGCTTAGAAGAAAGTGACAGGATTTATGGAAGGTGAATAAATGAAATGAAAAACAATTATTCTTATTTTTCCAAGGTTCTGACATTTTAACTCCAAGCAATTCTGCTGCTGGCTTACCTCAAATCCTGGCCACTCCTAAAGTGCATTGGTAGTTCGCAGTATTTCACTCTAATGAAGTGAATAGTAAATGATCTATATATGTCCAAGGATTCATGAAAGGTATTACATTCATTATCTAGCAGCAAGGGGAAGAAGTAAATGCTCAAAGTGCATTCTGAAGAGGAATATTATGTCATGTCTTCACTTGTTACTGTGTGACACTGGGTAGAAAAAATTGCTGATAAATGACCAGCCTGCAGTACAGAAGTGGAATTGATCAAAGGGGAATTCAGAGAGTCATGCTCTGTACCTTGCTGTTTTGGCTTATAGTTGCAGTAGGGTGGATGTATGGACTGGATTCAGCAGACTCTAGTTATGTCCCGTGTAAAACTTTATAGATCACTGAAGGTCACAGTACGAAGGCCGTTTTTTATGGCTCACCCCTCATACTCATGTAAGACTTTTGTGAACATGGTTATGAATATTCATATTAGCTGAAAATAAGAAATTTCATGATCAGCTGATTAATTATCAGCTCTCAGTGAAGACCCTTATCTGTGTCGTAAAGCAAAAGATTGTCAAAAATTGGCACATTGTTTCTTTACAAAAGAGTCTTGTTTTAGTGCTTACTTTGTTACTTACCAACAAATTGAAGTATTTAATTTCTTCTTTCAGAATGAATGGAAAAATTGTATCAGTTGAAGCTGAACCCAATTTAATTAATAAGGATTACAAGAAGACCATAAAATTAACTTGGTTGGCTGAGACAGAGAGCGCACCTTTTGTACCATGTATATGTGTTTATTTTGACCACATCATCAGTAAAGCTGTCCTGGGGAAGGATGAAGATTTCAAGGATTACATTGGTCATAACACCAGGGTATTAATGTCTGTTTATTTTTTTAAAGCCTTACCATAAGTTTCATTGCATAAATTTCTTGTAAATGCAGACAGTTATAATGCAATATTAATATTCAGTATTTGCAGTGAAAAATAAAATAAATGGGATCCTATATAAAATTTTGTATAATTCAGGAATAGAAATTTAAAAAATGAAGCTCATGTACCTACTATTTCAGTTTAAGTCACTGAACCTCGTAAGATGATTTGCAGTTTTAACAATTGCATGGCCTTTTCTCTCACTGTATGCATGTGTGCTTTTGTTGATCTCTTATTAAACCCATGCTTTTCCTGCTTTTTTCTTTCTGCTACAAGATACTCATATTTCACTGTTTGTGAGGCTTTTTAGTTAACAGAAAATTCTGCAATATATTGTGGCATATAGGCCCATTGCTAGGCAATGAATCTGTAAATGTTGGCCATTGCTAGACAACACCTGCAATGCACACGCGGCCAACAGTGCAAGTACAGTGTTTTCTATGTCTGCAGATGAACTGTTGCTATGCAACACGCACACTGTGACATTACACAACAGTAGTGGGTAGCAATCATGTGACATATGTTCAGTGTGAGGCATTGTCTGTCCCATGCCTATAAAAGTGAACAGAATTCTGAAGTAAAGAGGAAGCTGAAGTCAATCATAAGCTGGAAGCGTGAATTGAAACTAGAAGTACAGCAGAGTACAGGAGGTCAGCCTGTGAAGAATTTGCATGTGAAATAGAAGACTTCATGTGTGCGATAGTACAGTGATATTGGGAGTGTATGATCCAGTGAGACTGTTATAGTTTCTGTGTTGAGATCCATTGCTAGGAGACGACTGGTGAAGACTGGGAATCCCACTGTGTGCAACAATGAACTGTAAAGCGTTTAAATCAGCAATAGTGCTGTATTGCCTGTATTTAATTGTGATTAAGAGAGAGTGTGTAACCAAAGTGCCAGTGAATCCAATCATCCGAACTGGAACCC
The DNA here is from genome assembly GCF_002891405.2 of Cryptotermes secundus. NCBI lineage: Eukaryota > Metazoa > Arthropoda > Insecta > Blattodea > Kalotermitidae > Cryptotermes > Cryptotermes secundus. Next base: position 365,016 of record NW_019725847.1, read on the forward strand.
ATCATTCTCATCATGCATACCAACCTACACATGACAGCATTCTCTATGTCTTCAGCTGTTTTTGATATACTTGATTATTACTTCCTGATAAAAAAAAAAGAAGGTTTGTGTGGGCAAGTGAAATCTTGCAATGCAGGCTAAAAGTGTAATTGCAAGGAATGCATATTAAAAAATTGCTGGAAAGCTGTAGAATTTTAATTTTTCATTGCAATTAAATACAGTGATCTCTTCCCGAGTGATCACCTATATCAGTTAGGAATAAAAATCTTAAATTTAGAAGATTCTGTCTGTGTCGGTACTGGGACTGGTGCTGTAGTTTACACTGTCCAGAACTGGGCAACAGGAGAGCAGTAAAGGAGACCACATTGTTGTGGCAGGTTGCCTGAGACCCTACTAGGTGGAAAATATTATTCATTTGTTTGTTCCTTGCAGCTTCCCATTCCACAAGCTATGTGAAATAAAGAACAAATAATGAATATGGTTGTCTGACCCCACGTTAAGTTTTAAGTGTTATGTGTAGGTTTTAGTATGTTGTGGAAAAACAGGTACAGCCTTTTTCAGACTTTCTTTTTTTACAGACTGAAGTCAGAATGCTGGGTGACCCAGAACTTTTGAATCTTAAGAAGTCTGATATTATTCAGCTGCAAAGAAGAGGATTTTTCATATGTGACAGCCCATATAAACCAATTAGGTAACTAAGAGCCATCACATTGTAATTGAAATAATTAATTAAATGTGCTTACCAGAATGGAAGAGAGGTTTTCCTTAAGAACAAACTCTCAATACATTTTGTATCATTGAAATATTATTATTACAGTAATGTCTTCTTGGGCAATCATGTATCTTGGTGTGAAGTTTATGTCTTGACATTTCAAAGCCTGGTTGTCTCCATCATCAGGGGTTGATATGATGATTACTGTATTATTGCACTATTTTATACACATAACTGTCATCTGTCCCCAGTTGGACCCCATGGGGAACGGTAAGGGGAAGAGTCATTTAGTCAGGGATGTCCTGTCCCAGCTCAGATTGCTTGGGAAACAGTCACTCAGATATCAGAATTCATTTTTCTTGTCACTGGACCTTCATCGTGAAGCATCATTTCCAGAGAAACTCAGATGAGTTGGGTTCTGAATACAATATAATTAAATGATGTTTCCACTTTCATCACTAATTATTGTGGATTAATGAATATGATAGCTATGTCCCTACATGTTTTTAGTAGCTCCAGTCACTCTCCTGCCCCCCTACCTCTCATAATTCACAATCGAAATTCCTGTGACACAGACTGCAGCAGATCTGTCTGGCTCAGCCCATGTACACAGAAATGGGCAGTGTGCAGTATGATACATGGTCCTGCATAAAGCAAGGTAAAATACCCACCCTTTCAGATGCATAAATATGATACCTATCTGGCCATGAAGTTAACAAAAACCATTTCATCAGACGCATTAATGGTGCCCTTTAGTGACACCGATTATTTGCAGTAGGTACACTGGACGTGACTCACCAGTGATTCTGTTTGCAATACCTGATGGACATACTAAAGAGTCTTCAGTCACAGCCCCAGCTAAGAACAAAGAAATAAGCAACAAAGAAGTAAGTATCTGTATTTTTTAATTTCTACGTTTACATTTAGTTTGTGAAAATTTTATGGGTTTCCTTAGTTCCTCCAGCCAAGTGCCAAAATTATGCCTTAAAATATGCTGCAGTGGCTTGCTTCCATGTTCTTCCCATTTTATCATTCACTCTTACCTTATTTTTGGATTCTCTATAACCCTTGTAGCTAGTAAGATGTCATTACATCAGTCGTTCTGTAACATTTCCCATTGTATTGAAGCTCTTCATTTTACTGTTGTATCTGTTATACCACTGTCAGTAAGTCATTTGTAGGGCTTTCAGAATGTTTTTAAAATAAGTAATTTGACAGTTCTGAGGTGTATATCCATCATACAAAATGGATTTAATATTAGCAATTTGCTCAATTAATTTTTACTGCATTATATGTTTTGGTTATACAAAATCATCATCAGATTATTGTTGAGTAACACAAAGGAATTTCAGAGATTACAGCTATCTATGTTGGCTGAATAAATATTATCTGGTGTTGGACAACAACCAAATTTACGATGTTGAAAAAGTATAATCTACTCTGTAAGTACATGGCAGTGAAGTAGGAAATATTTAAGATTATTGTTAGTATATATAGTGTAAGAAAGATTAAAATATTTGCTAGTGAACCAACACCGGAAAACTATCATAAATTGTCATAATCTAATTCCTTCATGTTATATATTACCCAGCTGATGGTTTTGTAAAGAAACATATAGTGGAGTAAATATTAATGAAATAAATTGTTAATATTTGTGTTGTGTAACGTGTGTGTGTGTGTGTGTGTGTGTGTATATATATATAGATATATATATACACACACATACTTAGGGCAGTCAAAAATTTCCCAGAATTCCCCTGCAGATGGAGAATGAGCAATAAGATAGCGCATACGCTGTTGTGGGAAGCTCAGCATGTCTGCTCGCAGGCACAACGGGTCTGGACAGGTTTCAGTGTGCAGTGTCATTACTGTTCCGTTTGAATTAGATGTGAGTGTTGGTCATTCAGCGCAATGTCGCAGTTCAAACAGCGTGCAAACTTCAAGTTCATGTGCAGATTGGGAAAATCTGCTTCAGAGACGCTGTTGACCCTGCAGCAAGTTTACAGCGATACTGCACTAAAGAAATCCGCAGTTTACAACTGGTTTTCCTGGTTTAAGAATGGGCAGGAGACATTAGAGGATGACCAGCGCAGCAGGAGACCTTCATCATCCAGAACTGAAGAAATGATTGGAAAAGTGCGGCAACTGATTTGATGTGATCAAAGAATGACCATCACAGAGTTGGAGCAAGAAGTTGGTACTGTTACTGGCCATTTCTATGTGCAAGTTTTGCAGAGGTTGCATGATGCAGTTTAGAGGAAGCGGCGCAACGAGTGTCAAGGACAGTGGTTTCTGCATCACGATAATGCACTGATCCACACATCGTTTGTTGTGCAGCAATTCCTCACTGAGAAAAACATTCCTGTCATCACTCAACCACTGTACTCTCCGGATCTCGCTCCATGTGACTTTTGGCTGTTCCCTTCTCTGAAAATGGGTCCCAAGGGGGGACATTTCGCAGCCGTGGAGGACATCAAATCGAATGCAACGGCTGAGCTCAGGTAGATTCCAAAAGAAGCCTTCCACCGCTGCTTCCAACAATGGCAGGATCGATGGAGCAAGTGTATGTGTGTGTGTGTGTGCAAGGGTCCTACTTTGAAGGTTATTAGGTAAGCGTTGCCATATGTCTTACCATTAGAGTGCTATACCACCATTCCGGGAACTTTTTGACTGCCCCTCGTATATATAAAACATGAAACTTTGTCATATCTACACAAGCATGATGCAGTGCACAGAAAAAAAAGGTGTCATATCATGTTACATATGTCTTGGCAAGCAATAGTGACTAAGCAACAAGTTTGTATGAACCACTGTACCATAAACCTGTTCTAAACTTGCCGGTTTTATTTTGGTTTCATCTGATTGATTTTAAGGCCTCAGCCATTATAGCAACTAAGCTTTAGCTGTGTAACCGAAGAATTGATGTTTGATTCCTGGCAAGGGCAAATAATTTCCTCTTCTCCACAGTATTTAAATTGGCTCTGAGTCTCCTCCTATCCAATGTATACTGACACCTCTTTCACCAGGGTTGAAGCAGCCAGGGTGTGAAGCTGACAGTACATCTTCATCTAGTGCTGAGATTAAGAATGCATGGAGTTAAATCTCCATTCCCTCTTGACATGGTTCATAATTAACCACAAGTACAACTTTTCTTTGATGTAGGAACCTAAATTAATTTTAGCATGCAGTATTATATTTTGAGTTATTTGATATATTTTGATGAAAGTTCACTGTACCTTTATTATAACAGTATTGTCATGTGTAAGTTTTATTCGCTTTATTTTAAGGATCACTTTGCTTTAAAGCCTGATTTAATTTTATGTAGGCCTCTGTGTTTCAAGTTCTGTGATGGAGTTTAATGGTACTTATTTTCATTACATAATATTATAATTTCTAAGTTTCTTTCACTTTCAATTAATTTGATGCTCACTTTACTTGAGAGTCTACGTACATTTTGGGCATATCTTTGTACCAGGGAGAATTGTTCTTTCAGTAATGTCTATTAAGTACACATGCTATGTCTGATAAAATATTGCAAAGTTTACTAAAAAAAATCTGTTTTAAAATTTCTTACACTAAATGAGAGTTACTTACAAAATTTGAATTCATTAAATATGGGTGAAAGAAATACATTGCTTCTGTTGGGTTTCACTTGGGACCAGAGAATATATGCACTAAATATGATATTTCAGTAATTACAGAATATCCTAAACTAGAGTCTCATTATATGTGCCATTAAAGAGTTCAGAAAACTGTCAGTGACTCTAAGGGTGTCGAATGGAGTAGAACTGGAGCAGGTTTAAAAAACAACCCAGTGTTCTATATTGTCATGTGTATGAGTGACTATAGACGGGATCTGGATTGGTAATTGGATTTATTGAACACTTACAGATCGCAACTACAAGTAACTATAGCACTATTGCTATTTCACACACTCTGCTATTCAGTACAGCATGCACTGAGTCATCTCAGCCTACTGCTGTATCTTCACCAGTTGTTGCCTGGTGAAGCCTGCCAGTGCCATAGCTTTCTCAACTTTCATCTTCATGTCTTTACTGGCTAACAACTGTCTCACAACTGACTATACTTTAGACTTGTTCTCCTTATAACACCTCACACGGACCACACAGAAAACACCTCTCCCAGCAGCATTGTTATTGTTGTATCATGCAGCTGTCACATGGACTGCATAGAGAACACTGCTTCCCAGTTAGTCCATTGCTTCATGTTAGGAATCTATTGCATAGCAACGGCCATCATTTACAGAGTCATTACTTAGCAATGGGTCTACATCCTACAATATTGTAAAAGATTTGACCAACACATTGCTCTGTAAACACACTCCAGCACGCAACAATAGGGGAAACTTTGTTTTCTGTAGATCCGTCTGATACGCCAGTAGACTGGCTGGATAGTGATCACGAGATGGGTGCTTAATATAGGTCCATGTCCATTTTGGGGCTATATAAGTAAGAGTGAGAGAATTCATTCAAGGCAGTTATGAATGAGCAGCAGCAGCAGAAACATGCAAACAAGAGGATAGCAGTAAGCTGGACGAGTTAGGGCCGCACCGTAGCTCAAGCGGTTAGACGCTGGCTTCCCACTGCGGCAGCCCGGGTTCTATCCCGAGTCTGGTCAAGTGGGATTTGTGCTGGACAAAGTGGCGCTGGGGCGGGTTTTCTCCGAGTACTTTGGTTTCCCCTGCCAATCTTCATTCCACCAATTGCTCCACAGTCACCCTCACCTATCATCTGGGGCTGGTACAATAGGCTAGAAGTGGCTGCAGTACAAGGGACTTAGTCCCACCCCACTAGCAATAAAAAAAAAAGCTGGACAAGTACAGGAATCAAGCAGTAAGCTGGAGGAGTGCAGAAGAATGCAAGAAATCTGCCTGTGAAGATTTAACATGTGATTTGAAGACTTCATGTGCTCTACAGTGCAGTGATATTGGGAGTGTGTGATTTATGGATACTTTTATAGTTCCTGTGTCATAAATCCACGAAGACTAATGGAGATAGACTGAAGAGATTAACTTGGAGTGCTTTGTAGTGTGAAAATTAGTAACATTGTTATAATTATTTATAGTCACGGCCTGTAAGTGGTCAATAAATCCAATTACCAATCTGAACCCAGTCTATATTCACTGTGACACATGACAGCTGGTGTTAGAAGTGGTACGGATTGGATCAGATTGATCAGTTTATTGGATTTACAATTGCACAGAGTAGTATTTTTTATGGTAAACAACGTTCACAATACCTCACATATAAAATTTAAACCCCAGATAGGGCATAATAATTTAGAACTTAATAAAGCAGACGACAATATAATGATATACCATCAAAATATTAGGGGACTGAGAAACAAAAGAACTGAAATGTTAAACTCACTACTCCCGGAACTCCCTCATATTTTATGCATAACGGAACACCATTTAAGGGAATTTGAACTGGAAAGCTCACCAATAGAACATTATAAGTTAGGAGCAAAATTCTGTAGAGAAAAATTAAAAGATGGTGGAACATGCATTTTTATTCATGAATTTATAAGTTTTATAACTATTAATTTACAAGAATTTTGCAAGGAACAAGACATTGAAGTTTGTGCCATAAAAATTAACTTATCAACTTCTATCATCTGTGTTATATCTATCTATAGGTCTCCTGATGGGAATTTCCAGTGGTTTTTGAAGATGATTGAAAATATTCTGAATAATCTATATAATGTAAATATAAATTTTATTATATGTGGGGACCTCAATATAAACTACCTAGATAACAACTGTAAAAAAAAGCAGCAATTTGATACCTTACTGTCTACATTTAATTTAACCAGTGTTGTAAATTTTCCAACTAGAGTGCAAAATGAAGTAGCAACGGCCATTGACAATATTTTTTTAGATGTGTCTAAAAACAATAATTATAATGTATATCCCCATATTAACGGCCTATCGGACCATGACGCCCAAATTATTAAGTTTAAAAATCTTAATATACAAGGATTAAATAATACCACCCAAATCATAAGGAATTTCAATAAACACTCTATAGCTAATTTTAAGCTCAAACTGAGCTTTGAGATGTGGGAAGATATTTTTGAAGCAACTGACGTAAATATAATGTTTAATAATTTTCTCAATACCTATCTTAGGATTTTCTACTCCAGTTTTACGAGAAGAAAAATAAAGAGCAAACCAAATGTTCATGAATGGTTAACTACAGGAATACGTATTTCATGTAGAAACAAAAGAAATCTTTATTTACAGTGTAGGACTAGTAATGATATTAAATTAAAAGAACATTACAAACAATACTGTAAAATTCTAACTAATGTCATCAAAGCGGCTAAAAAAATTCACTACGACAGGAGGATTATAGACTCTAAAAATAAATCAAAAACTATTTGGAACATAATCAAAACTGAAACTGGGAAAAAAGAAGATAAAGTAGACATTCAATCCCTTGATATTAAGGGTATTATAACTTCCGACCAACAAATCATGGCAAAAAATCTTAATGATTATTTTGTAACAGTTGCTGAGGATATTATTGATAATACAAGTATTAGTAAAACTGGACAGCCTATGCATGATAACTATTTAAATTATATGTCCTCAATGTTCACGAGTCCGCTGTCAAATATTCGACCTAAGCATGCCTCTACCCATGAGATAGAAGGAATCATCAAATCCTTAAAAGCCAAATACTCCCATGGTTATGATGAGATACCTGTCGCAATATTGAAAGCTAGTGCCCTATTTATTAGTTCTCCGCTAACATATATTGTAAATAAATCTCTTTCTTCAGGAATTTACCCAACTAGACTGAAATTTTCAATAGTAAAACCAGTATTTAAAAGTGGGGATAAACTTAACATCTCTAACTATAGACCAATATCTTTGTTACCGGCTTTCTCTAAGGTATTTGAAAAGGTAATATATTCAAGGCTTAACCAGCATCTAATACAAAATAAGATACTTGCTAGTGATCAATATGGATTTAGAAAAAACTCTACAACAAATAGGGCCTCTTTTAAATTATTAAATGAAATTTTAGTAGCCATGAACAATAAATTAACTATTGGGGGCATTTTCTGTGACCTGAAGAAAGCATTTGACTGTGTTAACCACGAAATATTTTTAAATAAACTGGGATACTATGGGATAAATGGAGTATTTAAAAAATTAATCAAGTCTTATTTGAACAATAGATACCAAAAGGTAGTATTAAATAATAGGACAACCTATAATACCACCTTTTCTGATTGGGAGATCATCAAATATGGTGTCCCACAAGGCTCTATATTAGGTCCTTTATTTTTCTTATTGTATATTAATGACTTACCCAAAGTAATAACAAATAATGCGAAGATTATTTTATTCGCTGACGATACTAGTATCATAATATCCGATTCGAGCCCTCATAATTTGGAAATTAATATGAATAAACAATTCTTAGCCATAAACAAATGGTTTGAAGCTAACCTGCTATCCTTAAATTTTAATAAAACCCACCATCTCCTGTTCAGGACTAAAAATAGTTTGGTAACAGACATAAGCATATATCATCAAAATAAGAATATCACTAATGTGCCAAATATTAAGTTTCTAGGTATTTATATTGATGAAACATTATCATGGAAGTCTCATATTGATAAATTAGTAATTAAAATGAGTGCAGCTTGCTATGCAATTAGAACTGTAAGAGGTCTCATGTCACAGGAAACCCTAAGGATGATCTACTTTGCCTATGTGCATACTATCATGGAATATGGGATAATTTTCTGGGGTAGCTCAGCAACTAGTATAAATGTTTTCAGAATGCAAAAGCGGATCATTAGAACTATTATGAATGTAAGAACTAGAGACTCATGTAGGGAACTATTCAAAAACCTAAAAATATTACCAATGTACTCACAGTATATATACTCTATAATTCTGTTTGTTGTAAATAATAGAGACCTATACAGTTCAAACTATGAGACCCACAATCTCAATACTAGACATACCACAAATTTGCATCTTCCCACATCACGCCTAACAATCTTTCAGAAAGGACCATATTATTTTGGTATTAAGGCTTATAACCACCTGCCATCCAGAATCAAGAGTATGAGTAATGATGTGAAATTATTTAAATTGAGGCTAAAAAGATTTTTTCTTTCAAATTCTTTTTATTCCTTAGAGGAATATTTTAACCATGTATGTAATTAAAATTGGTAATTGTACCCCTGATATGTTATAATTTTATATCATTACCTAAGTATTTTGTATCAATTATTGTTTTATAATTTTGATCATTTTATGCATTGTACTTTAATATAAATCTTTTAACTGTCTTAATGACAAAAGTATGTATGTAGTTTTTGTATTTTCTGTATTTTAATCTGTTAGCTTGGGACAAATTCCATATCCACTGGTCAGCTGTACCATAAGGATCAATGGAATGTATAAATGTAAATAAGTAAATAAATAAATAAAATAAGTATATTGCCACATTATGGAGACAGAAGAAATGATGGCATGCCTGCTGGCTGAAATAAGAATCAGCCAAGAACACATGAGTGAAATGAAAGACAAAGTCAAAAAGGATATGAACACCAATATAAAAGGTGCCCAAGAGCACATGCTAGCCAGGACCGACGACCAAGAGGAAATGAAAGAAGATTTGCTGGCAAGGTTAGAAGTGAAGACAGATATAAAGCTAAAGGAGCTGAGCGAAGACATCAAATCTGGTGGCATGTCTGGACAGTAAGGAGAAGGCATGAAGGCAGGAAGCCAGAAGGCATGAAATCTGAAGTGGAACTTCAGGAGGACTCTATGGAAGAGGCTGCAATTAAATCTTCAGGAACAATGAAGAAGCAGCACAGGCTGACATCATGCTGCAGGGCGACACAGAGAGCCACAGGAACTGACCTGAGGAGATTGTAGATCCCAGAGGAAGTTGCCTGCTCATTGTTCAGCAGTGACATGACACAAAGGAAACGTCTTCAGGAAATTTTGGGCCCAGGGAAATTGTGGTCCACAGAACAAATTGGCCACAGCTGGCAGGGAGAAGACCCTCTGTGCAAAAGTGGCTTGACACAAGGAATACAGACGTCAGAGACAAGAAAAAAAGATATTGCACTGAGAACCCCGAAGGGACGGATGTCCAGGATGAAATGCTGGAAGGGTCCAGAATGCAAAATAGAAATAAAGGACCCAGACACAAGATGGCATCTTAAGATCAAGAGGACATCAGAGGGGATCGACAGGAAGGCTTCTGGACTGGAGATCATAAAGCAAGCAACTGGGATGTACAGCGGGTAGCAGGAAATGAGGAACTGGACCTTGTGGAGTGGTCGGCCCCGACTGAAGTGTCGGGTCAGAGTCAGAGTCAGAGATGTGAGAGCAACAGCCACTCAAAGAGTTATGGTGCACTGTGGGAAAGAAAAATGAGAAAAACCTTTGGATTATGGTGAGAACCTGGACTAACTGGAACCTTATAATGGAACCACTTGGGACGAGCTGGACTTAAGGAGGCAGCAGTGATAGCACTTGGAGAATGAACACTGTGGGGGAAAAAAAAAACAAGCAACAGAAAGGAAGGTGAGATGTCACAAGCAGAAACCTCAGAATGAAGGAACGGTGATACAATGTTAGGCTACTCAGGACAAGCAGCATTAAAGAGGGAGCAATGTAATGGATTTGATCAGCGCATTGCCAGGCAACAGCTCTGTAAACACAGTCCAACATGCAGCAATAGAGGAAGCTGCATTTTCTGTTGATCTGACTGACACACCAATAGACTGTCTTGATAACAAACATGTGATATGTGTTTACCGTAGGTTCACATCCATTCTGCTGCTATGTAAGTTATGTAAGTAAGAGTGAGAGAATTCATTCAAGCAGTTACAAGTGAGTAGTAGCGGCAGAAGCCCGCAAACAAGAGGATAGCAGTAACCTGGAGGAGTGCAAAAAAATTACAAGAAGTCAGCATGTGAAGATTTGACATGTGATTTGATGACTTTGTATGTGCTTTCACCATCATCACCATCATCATCATCGTCATCGTCCATAGCTCCCATTGGCGCATAGGACATTAACAAAGTGTTGCCATCTCACGGTTCTTGCTGAGTTGTTTAATTTCTCCACATGTCTTCCCAGCATCCAAGGCTTCCTCTTGTATTGTTCTCTTCCAGCTCCTCTTTGGCCTTCCTCTTTTCCTTTGTCCTTGTGGGTTCCACTTCATAGCCTTCTCAGTTGCATTTTTCTTTCGAAGACTATGGCTGATCCAGTTCCATTTACATCTGGTTTTCCGTTCAGTTATTTTTATTTGATTTGTCTGTTTCCTTAGTTCATCATTTGTTGTTATAGCTGGTCATCTCACCTTTACTATTCTACAGAGGCATCGATTTACAAAATTCTGTAATTTTATACACATTTCCTGTGTGACTCACCATGTCTCATCCATATAATAAAATTTATTTCACATTAGAGATGAAAATTCTTAGTTTTATTGTTATTGAAATATCACTTGATTTCCAAACTTTGTATAGTTGATTAAAAGCTCCATTTGCTTTAGATATTTTATTTCTTACATATTCCATACTACCGCCCTCCTTTGTAACTATACTACCAAGATAAGGGAATTTATCAGCATTTCCAATTTCTTTTCCATCTAGAGTAAAAATATTTTTATTTTTATTATTTATGCACATTGCTTTTGTCTTTGCTTGATTCATCTTCATTCCAACCTTCCTCTCTTCTCTATTTAAATCAACCACAGAGTTAGTAGAGAGTCCGTCGAGTGTAACAATTTGTAGGTCACTTTTTTAATATCACTCTGCCTTAACATGTTTCGGTTTGATACAATCATCATCAGAGGACTCTCTACTAACTCTGTAATTGATAGTGTAACGGACCAAAAATGAAACAATTCAAAATAAATCAACCAACTTTTCTGTCATATCTTTAAAATGTTGTGTTAAAAGACATATTGTCTGCAACATCCAAGTCCTCCAGTGTGCACGTGAGATCCCATTGTATTCCTCTTTGTATTCTGTTGTTCCCATTACTGAATCCATCATAACAATGAAAATGGTTGGTGAGAGAATAGAATACACCCTTGTTGGACACCTGTACCCATCTCAGTAGGTGAACTAAGTTTCCCATTGTGTATAACCTGGCAAGTATAATCTTTGTGTGATATTTGTATGAGTGTAATTCCTTTATACATCCTTTCCTTCATGTATGCTGTAGTGCAGTTATATTGGGAGTGTGTGATTTAGGGAGTCTTTTATAGTTCCTATGTTATAAATGCATGAAACTAGTGAAGATAGCCAAAAAAGATTAGCATGGAGTGCTTTGTAGTGTGAAAATTAGTAACAGTGTTATAATTATTTTTAGTTACAACCAGTAAGTGGTCAGTAAATCCAATTGCCAATCCAAACCCAGTCTTTAGTCACTGTGACACATGCCATTATTAGTAGCAGAGGTACCTTTCTTTAGAATGGTCAAGTCAAGGAGGATGAGGTGGGCAGGGCACGTAGCACAAATTGTGGAGACGAGGAATGCATATAGGATATTGGTGGGAAAGCCAGAAAGAAAGATAGCACTGGGAAGACCAAGGTGTATGTGAGTGGACAGTATTAAAATGGATCTTAGAGAGATGGAATGGGATGATATGGATTGGACTGATCTGGCTCAGAATAGGGACCAGTGGAGGGCTCTTGTGAACACGGTAGTGAACCTTTCAGGTTCCATAAGATGCTGGGAACTTCTTGAGTAGCTGTACAATTGGCAGCTTTTCAAGAACGGCTCAGCTCCGTGAGTGAGTGAGTGAGTGAGTGAGTGAGTGAGTGAGTGAGTGAGTGAGTGAGTGAAGTGTCTGCCGCTAATTCCCAAGGGGTACAAGTGTAAGCCATTACTGACCCGATCAGTGACAAGTCAGAGTCAAAATCACATTGCGACTGACAGTCAATCAGTCAGTAAGTCAGATGGGGCTCATGACCAGATATTTTTTTACTGTTTGACAGTTAGTCTTGTTTTTATGGGGCACCGTCTCTAATGAGAGGATGGGTCTGTCTTTTGTATATACTGCTGGCCCTTACCAGTGCAGTCTCTCTCAGGTCTGAGTCCCTTTGGACTTGCAACCATATTTTACTGTCTCAGATTGGAGACTTCCCCTTTTTGTTGCCTCCTACGACTCGCAGGGTCACGGTAGAGGTATTTGACCCCGCCTTCACACGGGGTCTCTCCTGTTCTTGCTCCACNACTTGGGTGACCCGATCAGCTTCGTTATATAGCCATGGAATGGACCACACAGAAAATACCTCTTCTGTCATGAGAATAGTTGCGTAACCTAGCAACTAGTCAACAGAGAACACAGCTCCCATTGTTGCATGGTTGCTGAACTTCGTTATATAGCCGTGGAATGGACCACACAGAAAATACCTCTTCTGCCGTGAGAATAGTTGTGTAACCTAGCAACTAGTCAACAGAGAACACAGCTCCCATTGTTGCATGGTTGCTGAACGTGTATACTGAGTAGTTGCCTGGCAGTGATCATGTACTGTTGTCACGCATTTAAGGGACATTTTAGCGCTCTGTTTCCTAACTATACACGTTACAATGAATTAGATATTAGTAATGATATCCATGCTGATATATT
>NW_019725848.1:0-535 GCF_002891405.2 Cryptotermes secundus
AATATAGGTTATTCAAAACCAATAAAAGTCTTATATAAAAAACAATTAAAACCTGATTGATGTTTTATAACATCAATCAGGTTTTAATTTTGTTTTTATAACATCAATCAGGTTTTAATTTTGTTTTTTACATAAGACTTTTATTGGTTTTGAATAACCTATATTTTATAGTCTTATTATAATTGTCTTAAATGATTTACGATATTGTATCGGACTTTACGTGCTGCAGTTCAGTGGTGTATGTTTGTTGAAGTGTATTCACCTGAGGATGGCCACTAGTGGCCGAAACATGTAGTGAACTGTATCTGGGCGTTGTCCCTGAAGTTCTTTCATTGTTGTATTGTGACGGCCCAATAAATAAGTTGTATGTATTGTAACACAGCAGGATGCACGAAATGAAAACCACCTAACTTTACCATGAGCTTTTGTACCAAACGTTTGTAGTATCAGGATAATCAGAATTCATATTTCAGTACACTTTGAGAAGTGATGGCATGAGTTGAGATAACCTTCCTTAGATCAAAGTCAATTTGAA
>NW_019725849.1:0-27764 GCF_002891405.2 Cryptotermes secundus
TCTACTTCAGCCTTGCAGTCCATAACAAGAAATTCTAGGTATCTGCAGTGCTGCCAGTATGGGCACCCTGCGTCGTCCATCAACTATCACGACAAAGGTTATTCGTGGTTTTCTTCAACCCCTTAAAGCTAATGCCTAGATAGTACGTCTCTCAGGCCACAATTGCTTCCTTCCTGATCCTTTCCAATCCATAAATCATCCTACCAATCTACGCTATGCAATCAAGATGCTGACCGCAACGTAAAATTACCCACAAAAAATGTTGGAGGATTCCCCCCCCCCAAAAAAAAACGGCTTTTGCATGTCGTTTTGCCCAGGCATGCAGAAGCGAATCGTGATGAAACCTGTCAAGAGATCCCAGCACAAAATCAATGTATTGTACACGTAACCTTGAAGATATGAAAATTTCCCTTCGTAGTCTCTTACGTCACGTGATATTCTAACCACACTGGGCAGGATAAACGGATTACTGTTTATCAGACTTTACGAAATTACATGATCCATAACATATACAACATACTTTTTCCGTAAATATTCTTGTGGTTCTTGTGGTTATGATTTTCTTGGTGGTGCTGCTTCGCAGTGGGCAAACGCTGTACTAATCACAGAACCAACAGAAGCCGGAGAGTGGTGTGCAGGTGATTTTGCTGTTTGGTTTTTGAGGCATGTAACTTATGTTTATGTATGTAATCTGGGTGTTCTGTAGGAAATTATTACGTGCACACGAAAGACGTTCTATTGATACAAATTTTTATTCAGCCTATCAGAAGCAAGCACATTTTAGAGTTGGTTCTATTTCGCTGTTGACAGTTTCAATTGCAACATAAAAAGTCTGCCCTCTTGCCGAGTGTAATGTTTCTCTTAGATTGGTTTTTGAACTTTGGCCATCTTCCGGTATTCAGAAAACTAGAGAACAGCGTTTCAGAAACTGGACATGCTTCTGTCCTCTGGTGTGTGGGAGAGATTCCTTTGGGAGTCAGAAAAAGCTAACCTCAATCACTGGACGCCCAGTGACTGAGGTTAGCTTTTCCTAGTCTCCTCTCACCTGAGGACGGAAACATCAAGATTCCATAACGTTGCGTGCTTTAAAATACCGGACGATGGATAAAGTCCAAAATTCCCATTAATTCCGAGTGGGATCCACCATCAACAGAATCCTTTAGCATCTAGATATGTTCACAATTTATGCCCTTTCTCCCCCTTTACACATATAACTGCAACTTATCGAGTAAGTCGTGAGATGTGATGGTTTAGGGTGGTCTGATTGAAGTTGTAATGCATACAAATATAGTCGTGCAATATAAATCTGTAGATTAGGTTTACTGTGTCTGTGTTGTAACAAGATGTAATCTATTACTTGGTTACCAATGTTTTGGTAGCATTAGGTTCATGCAAAATGGGTGAACCCAACTGCTTTCAAAACTCAAGTTACGATCTCAGACTACACAACACCTCATAAGACAATGAGCTTAGACTCTGCTGTGAGAACAGTCATAATTGTTATGTTTCCTTACAGATTTTGGCAACTATTCCCAGTTATATACTGATACATTTATTGGAAATAAGATTTTATATCACTAGGAATCTTCTAAGGGAATTCCTTTACAGCCCACAAAATGTCATGTGACAGGCAAGTTGCAAGGTTAGAAAGAAAAATATGTTCTCTTGCAACAAGCATTCCAAGAATTGTACTGCAGTGAGTTGAAGAAATATTTCCTGCTGTGAGAAAGCATGGTGAGTGCTTTGTGTTTGTGTGCACAGAAGAGATTTATCATCATTTGTAAACTATCATGGTCAATGAAACTAAACATTTAAGCTTGTTAGTTTTCATAATCCATCTAATGAGTTTTTTCTTATACATGGTTGTACACATTACTACAGTCTGGTGTACTGTGTAGGAGAGTGATCAATTAAAGGAGTGATATAGGTACATCACATAGAACATGCGAGAATGAGAAATTCATACAAATATTTGAGCAGAAAACATGAAAAAAATAGACAACTTTGGAAACCTGTGTGCAAATGAATGGATAATATTGAGGTAGATTTTAAAGAAATAATTTTGGAGGGTTTGCACTGGGCTTGTTTGGTTCAGGATACAGAGCCATGATGGCCATGTGTGAACACTAATTAACTTTTAGGTAGTGACCATTACTTTCTCAGGACGGTCACTATGCCATGAACATTATACTTTATACTGATTCTGAAAGCTGTAGAGAAGAAATCTGTACAAAACAGTTGTTATAGGTTAGATGTAATGAAAAACAGCCACACAGAATAGAGCCCATGCTTGTTGCATGTAATGGGGTTTACAGCCTTGATTGATGGTTTTACAGAATTATACAACTTCAGAGAAATATGTACTGAATTCATGTGGTGAGACATACCCAATATCTGATGATGCAGATCAGGCCATGAATATAAAAGCTGAGGAAGTTTCAGACACAGAAAAAGAAGAGGAACTTGTCCCAATAACATTTGTGGAAATAAAGGCTGAACCTGAGGTGAGATGTATGTCTCTGCATGTCCACTGTTAGGTATATCTCACAAATATGCAGAAATGCTGGTTGTCTTTCTGGTTTACAGCTTTATATCTCTGCACATGAAACTCCTGCTGCTGACTGGATTTGATGAGCTTGTGGGAACCATCCACAGTGAATCGAGAGCTAGCCAATCACAGGTAAGGAACCAGCCAATGCTAAGCAATGGCTAGGTCATAGCCTGTGATTGGCTAGTGCTCAATTCACTGCAACTAGGTTTTAGATGGCAATAGCTGTCTCTTAAGACAGTTGTAGGTCATTGAGTATTGCTTGTGATGTACCACTCCCATTTTCTTTTAAATAGCTCTAATATAGTTGAAATTAAATACTGTGTAAACTGAATTTGATTTGCTTCATTCTGGTCAGTCACACTAACAATTACAAAAACAAAAACAACTCTGTCCAGTGTGACTATTTAAATTTTACCACTTGAAAACTCAGCACCCTTACATGTTTAGATCCTTACAGATCATCTTCAGAGGGAACATCAATACTTATTCGGAAACCACTATTACAATAGGTGTTCTGAGTGCTAAATTACATACACACATAATGCCTGAGATACACAATGTACACAATATTCAACTTTTCACAATCACAGCAGCCTTCCTGGTATTAAAACTTCTGAAGTTTTTTAAAAACTTTTGTTAAGTTAAAATTTATAAACCATGCAGGTTCGTGTCACTTCTCCTATCGTCTTTCTTGGAGGGGGCTGAACTTGTGCCGCCTGTCTATCTTGAGAAGGAGATTCTTGGTAACGTCCATGTTTGTTCGTGGCTTGCTGTGTTATTTACTCAACACACAAAACAACGCAATCACAAAACTTTAGATACACAGACCATGTAAGATGTATAGAAAACAACACTGAGGAAATGGCATTCTCTCATGGAAAATGGATGTAATCAAGCACACACAAAAAAGGGTCTATTAATCAGTGTCAAAGAAAATTTCTGCATGTAGAAAAAAAAGTAAAGCTATCCCTGTAACAGGCTGTGGAGGTCCATATGGTTGTAAGACATTAAGGCTCCCTCATTTTATAGACAGTCAGCTCACAGATGGCAGTGAGGTTGTTAGCCTTATGTGCCAGCCACCCTTCAGTGCCCAAGATTCCTGTACTCATTTCTGTTAGAGGCTGAGTCGACCCCAGGGACATAGTGCGGCTGGAAGGATTAGGTCAATTGAAAAATCCAGTGACCTCATCAGGAATCCTACCCGGGACCTTCCGGCTTGTACCATAGTGCCTCAGCCAACTACGCTACTACGTGCCCCTAAATTTCGTGTACATATACAAAAACAAAAAGATAAATTTACTCATAGGTGAACAAACTGAAGACAAAAAATGTTCTATTCAATATAGTATTTGGACAGTGTAACACACATCACAGATCTTCCTGCCAGTACCACCCCATACAGTGACCACAGCGGCAGCACTGCACATGGCACACAATAGCAAATGATGGACAGGAATGAAAAACTCATAATAAATTTGGTGACCCCCCCCCTTCACAGGCTAAAGAAAAATAACTGATTACACCATGTTATGTTTGCAGACTGCAAGGCAATGAGGCATCAGTCACGTTCTGCACAAAGTCTGCTTAGAAAAGAGGAACACTTACAGAAGCCAAAAATCTATAAAATTACACACACCATCAGCAATTATACTTAGGCAAAGCACTCACTACACTCTCAGCTACTTAGGGTTTTAAATGTTGTCTAAATACATGTTAATACTAAGAATGAAGGTATACTAACCAATCAGCTCTCTAACATATAAGCCACTCATGGTCACCCAATAGAACTGAAACATGTAAGACGAATTTTATCTAATAAATAAGATTGTAACAACTACATGTTATTTACACCTGATGGCGTTTGTTACTTAAACATCAACATAAGTATGACAACTAAAGTGTCCCATAAGAATTTGTAAAATGACATTTTGTAATTAAAAGTAGCATGCTTGTATGAATCTGTTGGGTTGGAGAAACAAGGATAAGACAGTAGAGGATGAGCAATGCAAAATACAACAAACAAGATCTACATTTGCCGACAGAATAAAGTCATCAAGTAATGCCACTAGTGCTAGACTTCGTGCAGCTCAAGAGGTTGCTGAGTGAGTGAAACAATTTGCATGAGAAGGAAAGAATGCCCTCTCTCAGTGGAATCTTAACAACTGAACATCTGACCTTTCCAACCTGATTGAGTACACCACCTTCTGCAACATGACAATCATATGACACATACTGTAAACACGTTCTTTGTAGTCTGAGCCTTTGTTATCCATTTCCCTGCATATACAGGGCAAAATCAGCGAAAAACTATATATGCCAGAATGCCCCACATTTCCGAGGATTACTTCAGTGGACTGCGAATTTCCCAAGAGAAAATGGTTCCCATCAGGAGTGTATGTACCATTTTGTCCAAATCTCCTGCCCATGCAATCTGTCATTTCTTAACTCGGCAGTTATTGTTATTTCCTTTTTTGATCCTATCCACTGTTAATCAGACACCTATTCATCCTTACAAATGCAAAATTTTATTTAATTTTGTAATTTGTTAAATAATGATACTGCAACTTAACTTCTATTGCCTCATGAAGACCCATACATGCTGATGGGCTCACAGATACGCGCGCACACACATAAGGGCATGTGCACTTTCTGTCTCCCCTCTCATGCCTACCCACTTAACTTCTCATAGCACTGGAGTTTAAAACTCATTTCTCTTTCTACTAGGATTTTTCATGTTATTTCCTTTGATTTTCCAGAGCACTTTGAATGAACTTGAACCTGTACTTGGTGATGAGCAGCAATATTCTCATGATGAGTGTGATAAATCATTCAATGACAGGGGTAATCCGAAGAGGCATCCAAGCGTGCATAGTGGAGAGCAGCGATTTTGTTGTGATGTGTGTGGTAAGTTATTCAATCAGCACAGAACTCTAAAGGAACATAAACACGTACACAGCGTGGAACGGCCATTTAGCTGTGATGTTTGCAATAAGTCATTCAGTGTTCAGAGTTATCTGAAGAGACATCAACGCGTACATAGTAGGGAGCAGCCATTTTGCTGTCATGTGTGTAATATGTTATTCAGTCATCAGAATAGTCTCAAGAGACATCAACGTGTACATAGTGGGGAGCAGCCATTTAGTTGTGATGTGTGCAGCAAGTCATTCCGTGTTCAGTGTAATCTGAAGAGACATCAACGCACACATAGTGGAGAGCAGCCATTTTGCTGTTATGTGTGCAATATGTCATTCAGTCATCAGAATAGTCTCAAGCGACATCACCGTGTACATAGTGGGGAGCAGCCATTTAGTTGTGATGTGTGCAATATGTCATTCAGTATTCAGAGTAATCTGAAGAGACATCAACGCATACATAGTGGGGAGCAGCCATTTTCCTGTGAGGTGTGCAATACGACATTCACTGCTTCGAGTAATCTGAAGAGACATCAACGCACACATACTGGGGAGCAGCCATTTTCCTGTGAGGTGTGTAATATGTCATTCGGTCACCAGAATAGTCTCAGGAGACATCAACGCATGCATAGTCAGTCATCACAGTCATCTGAAGACACATGAACTCACATAGGGATGCATATAGTACATCTTAAGAGCTGTAGAGATGGGTTTAAACTAAAGGGGCAGTATGTGACTTGTAGCAAGCCACAGAGTTGCTTTTCATAAGTCACACAGTTTTATTCTCTGTAGGGTGCCACAAAATACTGGAGTTGGTTACAGTTGCTAAGCTTTCTGACTGACATGGGAAGTGAACTGAGTTCCATGGCACAGAAAGTCAGTGCATATCAATATCTGTTTAATATTGATTTTTGAATGTGTATCAGATCCTGTATAAAGAGTAAACAGACATGACATTTGCCTACAGTTGTGAAGTTTAGTTCAACTGTGGAAGCTAATGATTAGCAGAGTAGTTACTGAAACTGATTGACATCTTGTAAACTTAATTCTGCAAATAAAATTGAAAGGATTCTGATGATGGTGTATGCTGTACAGAACTATTAGGCTTATTTTGGACTCTGTCCATCGTCTGGTATATATAAGACAAAAAACCGCAACGTTTCAGAGACTGGATCTGTCTCCGTCCTCGGGTGGATGGGGCAGGATAGACCTACTCAGCTGGGTCTGTTAGAAAGAGCTAGTCTCAATCACTGGAACATCATTCATCATGTACTCTCCATTATCATCTATGTTCTTCTTTCAAGCAGACCTAGCGTCAGTTTGTGTTTGTGCTCCTTAATGCATACTTCCAAAAGTCTGCTCATTACCCATTTCTTTGACTGGACAGAATGCTGAGGGACTGATTGCAAAGCAGAATTTGTGCCACATGAAACTGCCAGATGGTTCAGGTGTATCATTTCAGCTGTTCTGTATTCACTTACCAAGAAATGGTCACTTCACAAATACTTGTTACATAGCAAACTTAGAGAATGAACACTGTTGATTCTTCCTACATACCCCTGATCGTATACAGACATTGTGAAAGGATAATGGACCCGGTAATCCAGTTGGTGAAAAGATTTACTAGCATTTGACTTCCACAATATCTTCTTCCTGATTATCACTCCCACTTATCATATGAATTAATAACTCTGAAACTGTAATACAGAGGAAATTGTTCAATACATGAAAGGTTCTAACTTGTTGTAAGCCAAACAGGAAACAATCATGAAGCAGGCAAACAGAGCTCTGGTTTTTAACTTAGTTTGCTCTTCACCCATGAAAATGGAGGCGACACGCTCCTACGAGATGTCAGTTGACTTTCAGTGGACAATAGGGCTTTATATCCCAGTAGCTAGAATTCTTTGTAATTACTACTGTGAGAACTTCAAATCCTACTTACTCCACATATGATTTGAAGCTTTCCTGGTGACAATATACGAGTTCCTCTCGAGCAATCAGCTGTGTCAATGTAGAGTTGGAGTTTGATGAGACTGCCTTTGTCTCCATCACTGGGAGATGATGAGTGTTAAATTCACATGCAGTATTTAAACACACTGCTCTCGTCCATCTCAGTCTGGACCATGTGGGGACAGGACATCAGTCACCATCAGAAGACTCCCACCGTTCCTCACGCAGTCTGTTATCAGTACTCCATGCGCATACACTGCTCACTACATGAACCCATCTTGACTTAAACAGAGACAGTCTCTGAAATGTCAGGCACCAACTTGCCATTGATACAGCTGACTGCCCAATAAGATTACATTGTATAATACGTTTCGATATAAAAGTAAGCATTTGACATGGCTCAATCAGTCTCATTTCACACATTCCATTAGCTGGGAAAAGTTGTTCAACAGTCTGACATTTAAGAGTTCTCGCAGCAATGACTGTATACTTGTATATATGAAGACTACTGTCTTCTGAGATGTGACACTATGTGGTGTCTTTGAAAATATCTGCAATTCATCAAAAGTTACACGTGTAAAAAAAAAGAAGAAGAAGAAGAAGAAGAAGAAACATGTTTGTAATATATGTCGCCCATAAAATCACACAACTCTAGGCAGCCACTTTTCTTCCGGTCCAATTATGTCATTCCTGATTACACCAAGGAATATAAATTCTTGTAATGCCAGATACAGCACCATCTACAATCACTGATGCTCAACTGAACCGGTAGAATTAATCCAGTCAAAATCAGCGCTGTACTTGATGGCAGCTAGTAATATGGTGCTCAACTGAATTAGATGAGTCACCTCGGTCTCTTCTCAGAAGGATAACTGAGAGACTTCTGTATCACTGTATTGCTAGACTTACGTGAAGATGCTTGTTGGTAACATCAGTTGAGATATCTGGCATTCCCTGCATGCAGCACATTTGACATCGTGCAACAGACATCTAGCAATGAAACCACAGACATGTGCAGAACATTTCCACTCACTCCATAATGAAAATGCTGCCAGGAGCATCATAGGGGTTTCCCTATCATGACCTGTGAAGAGAACAGGTGGAGAAATATCAAATTCTGAGTAGGGATTGTTGCCCAGAAGATGTTCTTGTAGCCAATATCAGCAATCATCCTCATAGTGCATTAGAGTCAGAGGTTAACAGACCACTCATTAGTCTTAATGACTGCAGTATCTGCTTCCTGTATAAACTTCTTTGTTTAATGACAACTGTCAATATCTCTGACAATTTAGCAGAAAATAATATGGCACTTAGTGAATAATGATTTGGAGAAAATGTGGAAGGAAGAGGGGTCACACGTACTATACTGGAATTCACCTGGTGGGACTTTGTAAAACAGTCCCTCAAAGCAAAAATAAAATAAACTATATATATATATATATACATTTATACAAGAAAGTACACTAAAATGCATGAATTATTCAGATTCTGCTATAATATTTTTATTAAAAACTTAAAGCATAACAATGTAATATTAAAACTCACCTGATGAGAAGGTTGCACTTGTTTTACTGCTGCAAGCTTCTTGATCCTTGGACTAACTGAAGAAAGAACACATTAAACATCTCTACACTCTTAGGGTACTGGAGACAGCAGAAGTAACAAGTACTGGATAATCAGAGCCTACAAATCCAAAAACAAAGAAAACTCTGTTTTGATGCCCTTGTCATTTTTTTACTGCCATAAATTCTTCTTGGGCAATTTCTAGTATTTCATCAATGTTAAATGTTCAGGGAGATTTAGCCAGAGGAAAAAGTTCATTGTACATGTGGGAAATATCTTGAGAGTTCTTCTTTCAGACTGAGCAAAGGCACTTTATGGTAGTAAGTTTTCATCGAAGCCTGTGCCACTGTTCCTGTCTCCTAGGTGATCAACCAGAATTGGAAACACGTAAATCTTTCCTTTGAATTTTGGCAACCACAAATTTACCTTCATTTTAAAATATTTAATTTTTTCATATAAATTTATGATGTATTGTGTCATTGATGGGAATTACTCAGTTAATTCAACACATCAAATATGTACATATCTGCCAATTACGCATTTTGACTCAAAACGAAGTTTCATTCACATTTTTAATTTTTTACTAAAAAAAAACAATTATTCATGCAAGTCATGTATGCATTTTAAGATTTTGCTCTAGGAAAAACTACCTGACCTCGGTATGAAGCAACAATTGTGTTCATTCAGCATTCATTTCAAAGCAAGGCTTGCTGAACATTCTTTAATTTAAAGCACTGAATTTTATAAAGTATACTGCCCGAATGGCAAGGAGCAGAATTTGTTTCACGGTAAAATTTCGGCTTCTAACACATGTCAATGGATCACACTGTGTGTGCTAATGGATTTAGGAGCAGTAGTTTTCATTAATGTTTAATATCTGAAGTGCACATATTGGTACACTGAAAGGTACAGTCATTGAGGCCAAAGTACACATAAGTCAAAGTCAAAATCACGTTGCGACTGACGGCCAGTCAGTCAGTAAATCTTGGTGTCGAGCACACTCCTGGGGCTCACAACCAGATATTTATTACTGTTTGATAGTTACGGTATTGTTCTTCTGGGGCACCCTCTCTAACAAGAGGACAGGTCTGTCTTCTGTACATGCTGCTGGCCCTTGCCAGCGCAGTTTTTCTCGGGTCCAAGTCCGTTGGGACTGTCTCAGATTCGAGACTTCCCTTTTCGTCGCCTCCTACGACTTGCAGGGTCACGGTGGAGGTATTCAGCCCCACCTTCACACGGGTAGTCAAAGTACACATATTCATGCACTCGGGCATTTAAACGCAGCTAGTAGAAGTGCACGCACAATTCTAAAGAATTATTTTTAAATGTAGTAAAATTCAGTGTACATACCTTTTTTTAATCTGCTTGATGCATATATAGGATAACCCCCCCCCACTCGTCATCTAACTGGATCTCACCTTTTTATGGTACTCGTCGAAGCACCTGCGAATGCACAGTCCCGCATCACATTTCTTGCACTTCATCTGCCTTTCAATTTCATAATCTTCCAAATGACATTTCATTGCCATTGTATGATGAAATGAAACTACGATATTCAAATGTACTGTGCGCTCACAGAAAACTGAATACACTCTGTATCTTAGCTACAATGCAAGCGTTTTGTTGCCACCATAGAAAAGGCGATATTTCTTGCAGTTGCAGTGGAAGGATTAGGACTGATATATGAAACAATGAATTTCCTCTCCGGTCTCTTGAATTCCCATACATTCACTTTTCTATCCCTCTAGTCAACAGAGTAAAATAACTGAAAACTGTAGCAAAAATGTGAATCTTACAAATGGAATAATAAGAGGTGGTTTTGTGGTTCCAGCTGTTTTACGACAACGGAGACAGTGGAGGTATGTGAAGTGTTACAAGAAGGAATGATTTTATAATGCAGAACCACTATGTGAGGAAGTGGGAAACTTATTTATACAATATGCATAAGAAAGAGTAACTTTTTTGGCAACAATCGGAGAATGCTTTTCAACGCCCAAAATCCAGTAGCAGCTGCAGGGCTGAAACATATTGTATGTAAAATGCATACAATAGCTTATCATGCAACACTGTCATCACAATTATTAGGGAAAAACAAAGGGCTAACCGCCTGGTAGTACCAGGGGATTGTTCTATGGCATGCAGAACATCACCTTCCCCATTGGCGCTTGTGTGACTTCAGGGTCTACCAGTGTGTCATACTGGGCTACACAGGACCTGTCCCTCGCTGATGATGTTCCAGAGAAATTTATGTCCTGGGATTTGGATGCCATCACTTGTCATTTTACAGCTTATGGATGTGCCGTGGCTATGCTTCTCCATACAGTAATATTTGTCAGTTCGGTGAATGAATACCCCACATTCTGCACCACTGTTTGATACATAACATGTCTACTGTATTGAATACCAGGCCGTGAAGGCCCATAGGGTTCTGAGACGTTGAGGGTCCCCATTTATCTAGACAATCGGCTCAAAGATGGCGGTAAGGTTGTCAGCCTTACGCGCTGGCCGTGCTTTACTCCCCAGGAAAAGTATTTAATTAATTCCTGGTATTCATTTCTGTTGGAGGTTGAGTCAACCCCAAGGCCATAGTGTGGCTGGAAGGATTAGGTCAAATGAAAAAATCCAATGACCTCACCGGGACTTGAACCTGCAACCTTCCGGCTTGTAGCATAGTGCCTAAACCAACTACACTACTGTATGCCCCCCTGAATACCAGAACAAAAATATTAGTGGCCTTGCAGGTGTCTGTACGCTGAATGCTGGCTTCATCTGTTTTGCAGTGCTGCCTCTAGTTGCCATATCTCACTAACAAAGTGGTTTAAACCACATATCCATATGAACATTTTTGCTTGCCTATATATGGAGAACATATTACTTATACGAGGTGCTATTGGAAAGTTCCCTGACTGTTATTGTTGTAATTGCCTCGGTGAAAGATGAGAAGGGAAGCCAAGGTCACACTTCCTCATACCTATTGCATCAGTCAGCCACATGACACCACGCTGTGAACACGCATTGTTTTTACACAAGTGCTTTTTTGACTTAGTGTTTCATTTTGTTTGCAATGGATGGCAAAATCAAGCAATGTGTCTGCATCAAGGTTTGCACAAAGCTCGGTAAATCTGCTACTAAAACACTTGAAATGCTTTGTGAGGCTTTTGGATAACATTCTTTAAGCTGGACAGCGGTTTTTGAATGGCATTTGCGTTTCAGGACCGGTTGAGTGTCAGTTAAGATGACAAATGTTCAGGGCAACCAAGCACCAGCAAAACAACAGAAAATGTTGAAAAAATATGAGAACTCATCCGTGAAGAACATCACTGAACAATCCATGAGCTTGCAGACACCACTGCGATCAGTTATGGAGTTTGCCAAGAGATTTTAAAAGAAAATATGAACATGCACCATACTGATGTGAAGTCCGTTCCATGACTCTTAATAAATGATCAAAAAGCAGTGGCATGTAAACGTGTGTCTTGAGCTATGAGAGAAGGCTAACGAAGACCCAACTTTTATCTCTAGGTCATAATGGGTGACAAAAGTTGGATTTATCCAGAAAATAAGCAACAATTGTCACAGTGGAACGGCCCACAATCACCGAGAGCAAAAAAGGCATGGCAGGTCTGGAGTTCAACAAAAAGCACGCTCATTGTTTTTTTCCAATGTGAAGGAGACTGTTCACCGTGAATTTGTTCCTCCTAACACTACAGTCAACTCTGACTTACTGTGACATTTTGAGATGCTTGAGAAAATGTGCACCAAAAAAGACCAGAACTTTGGCACCACTACAACTGGCTCCATCATGACAATGTGCCCGCCCACACATCCCTGAAAACCAGAGTTTGTGACTAACAACAACATGGTTATCATTCCCCATCCTCCCTACTCACCGGAATTAGCCCCCCTATGATTTTGCTTTGTTTCCCAAATTGAAAATGAAATTGAAAGGCCAATGCTCTGAAATGGTGTCTGACATCCAAAGGGTACAAACAGTACTCAACAGCATTAAGGAAAATGACTTCAACGGTGCTTTTGAAGCATGGAAAGAATGATGAGATTGCTGTGTGTTCCGAAGGAGACTATTTTGAAGGAGATGGCAGCCAAAATTGAGTACGTTAAGCCAGCATTTCTTTTTTGACCTAGTCCAGGTGCTTTCCGATAGCACCTTGTATTAAGGTATGTAATTAAGATACACTGTATATGGTCCTTTGACACTACTGTATTCTTAGTCACCTAAAGGAATCAGAACAGGAAAGGTTAATACATACATTTGATAACAATAATTGCTGCAGAGCTACTGTCTGAATTATGAACATACTTGCAAATTTAGTATCAAATTACTTTTTGTGATTATCTTAAAAGTAAGGTAAAGGTAAGGGCTACGCCATAGTTCAAGTGGTTAGTTGCTGGCTTCCCAGCGTGGCGGCCCAAGTTTGATCCTGGGTCTGGTCAAGTGGGATTTGTGGTGGACAAAGTGGCACTGGGGGCAGGTTTTCTCCGAGTACTTTGGTTTCCCCTGCCAATCTTCATTCCACCAACTGCTCCACAATCACCCTCACCTATTATCTGGGGCTGGTACAATAGGCCAGAAGTGGCTGCAGTAGAAGGGACTTAGTCCCACCCCACTAGCAATAAATAAAAAAGGTAAAGTTGTCCCTGTGCTTAACTAATTAAGCACTAAGCCATGCAGACATATGAGGGAGTGGATGTATACGAGTAGACACGTTTTCTTGACCTCAGCACTAGTTGGAGGCGAGTGGTCAACTTCACACCCCAGCCACTTTACTCCTGGGGAAAGAGTCCCCATTACCCATTGGACAGGAGGCTCAGTGGGCCGCAGACCCAGTCTGGATGACGAGAAGAGAAAATTCTTGACCCTACCGGGACCTGAACTCCAACCCCTCCCTTGTCCAGCCCATAGCCAGTCGCTATACCGACTGCCCAGCATGAAAATGAAAAATTGCTGTGGTTACATTCTAAAAGTATAAGATACTAACAAAAATATGTTATTTTCATGATGCTTCATTTACAAATCTGACACACTTCTCTTATCACATGGATGCATTTAAAATAAAGTACACATCTAAAATTGCTGCCAGGACTTCCATTCTCATACCCATGAACAAGAAACATCCAATAAACATCTCTACAATTATGTCAGTTATTCCATCCACAGCAGCTGTCAAGATTCATGCACCATCTGGTTGCGAAATCCAGTCTCTGCCAGTCCTAAATATGAGGCATACTCAAGTCCACTGCAAACTATTTGTAGAAAAAATTATGCGGACTTCAGGAAGTTCCAGTGAATTCAGCCCAAGATAAAGGAAGTTCAAAACTCATTATTCCACTAAAAGCAGCAAAGAGAAATTTTTTTACAAATCACATAACCAATTCTGCATAGATGTGCTGATCCCATACAAACTGATGATGCATTCTGGTGAGAGACACCCAAGCACTTACAATATTTTATAAAAGTATAAAAGAGTGGCAGTGCAACATTACAGTAAGTCTCAAGATGGGGGTGGAGGTGACGGAGCTGACTTGATTAAAGTCACAAAGTCATGCAGTCGCTGAATTGACTTCCTGGTTGTTTCTTCTGATTTCAAAAGTTCCTTCTGGCTTGCAGTTTGAGCCTACAACAAAACATTTCCATCAGTTAAGAAACACGAGTGAAGGAGGTTACTTAATATTTTAATGTTCATTTATCAGGGACCAAGTCACTCCACCTGCCTCCTCAAGGTAATGGCATGTAAATGGCCTGCCTTTAGTCAGACAGATTGTCCTGGCTGACCTGGTTCTGCCCTAAGGTAAGATGTGAGCTACCAGGCCAGTGCCTGCAGAGCATTAAGGGAGCATGGTGAATGGTGTGCTACAAGGTGACATCACATTGTAAGCTAACTTTTCCTCCAAATCAGAGGCTCTGTGGGGGAAGGGTGGACTGACAGATTTCCCTGCAGCAGTCAAAATCCCAGGGGCTGCAATGAGGGTCCAGTGACAGTCAGGCCTTCTCTCATTGGAGGCAAGCAACCTGACCACCAAGAACTGGACTGGCTACCAGAAGCAGCAGCCAAGAGGAGGAAGGCTCGCTCTGGAGCTTGGATGTGAGTCCAGCCTGCTGGCAAACAACATAGGTGGACCAGGGGTTTCCCCATTGTCAGTATTCTGGCGAAAGAAAATTTCTCCCTTACACTGCAGGTCCCTGCTGTGTGGTTTCCTGTTGCTGCAGTGAGGTCTTTCTGCATCAGAAAGTTTGGGTTACTGTGTCTTCTGCTGCCATGGTAATAGCCAAATCTTTCAGAGATCGAGTAAGCTGCCCACTTAAGGGAAGTTCGAAAGAGATCTGGTGATGGGAATGAGTAATCTGACCATGAGGAAGAATGACTGGAAAGCCTAGGAGTGGGGAACTGCTCTTGGTCATGGATCCAACTGGTACTAGTGGTGTAAGATCTCCTATCACTGCAGAAAGTGTCACAGGTGGCTGGAGTGTCCCTGCTGCCACTCCTGCAAGCTGGATCTGTCTCCCTCTGTGTTCTGCTCTTGTGTTGGTGTGAAGAGGTAGCCAGAGTCTCCCAGGGGCTCTGGTGAGAGTCCACTGGCAATGAGACTAAAGATGGGTATTGGTGGGAGTGAGTAATCTGACCATCAAGACAGGCTGGTGGGGGAGTCCCAGTCTCAGTGGGCTGCAGCCTCAGCTAGTGCTCAATCACGGGTTTAACTGGAACCACATGGGGGCTGTGTTGTCCCTGTAAAAGACAGGGGCAGCCAGAGGGTCGTGACCTCCAGTGCAATAACTAGTGAAGATACAGCAGACTGGGAAGACATCAAGCATATTTGCAGTGTGTGTAGATAAGTAGTTACATGTTAATAAGCATTCAGTAACTTCAATATTCAATCCAAACCCTGTGTCTAGTCACTAAAATATCAACAATACTGTAGTGTGCACAGCCACTGCTATGCAATGACTGTGAGATGGTCTCAGTAAACATGTTCCTGTTGCTAGGCAGCTGCAACACTTGGACTACAACAATGGAAATCAGGGTGTTTTCTATGTGGTCCAGGCTGAAATGTTACGAGCAGGACAGTTTGAAGCAACGAGTTCATTTCTGTATGATTCCGGAATTTTGTTACAATATACAATCCAGTTTACCTTCACCAACTTCATAAAATTAAACATGCGTGCTCACTATATGTAACTTCATATATAAAGACCACACTACGAGCTTGATGGATGGAAAAGGTCACTATGGACCACTGGTAAGTGCTCTGACACATCTGATTTATGAGTCTACTCTGTCATTCATTTCTATATATACATAATATAATCTGAGAAGAACCTATTAAATTGGTACAATGTCGATATGTCTTCAAAATTGCTCCTATTAGGTGGGATATTAATGTCATTACTTTTGAAGGCCACTTGGAAACCATTTTAAATAGGATCTTCAGTGAGGACCTGTGCACGTATTACTACAATTATAATTAATTATAATTATCATGGAACAGACCATTATTCTTCCTGTTAACAGTCTCAACACTATACCAACTGTTGCCAGTAAAACTATGCCTCCTTCCCACAACATGGTCGACAGAGATCCTCTTGGAGGTTTCCGTTTTAAAATTACAGCATGAGACTTTCAGATGCATAAAAAACAATGCTACTAACTGCCAACAAGCTCTGTAGGTGTAACATTTACCGCAAGAGCAGCAGTGAGCTCAGCAGCCCTCTTCTCCAGTGCATCCTTCTCAAAGTTGAGCTCACTGTTATGACTTGCCAGCTTCTGCTTCTCTGCCTCTCGCTCTGTAATAGCAATGAGAACTATAACTGCCGCATCCTGGTGTATACAAATAAGAACAGAAAATGTCAGATTTGAAGCTCTCACATTGGTGGTTATGAAGAGATCTATCTTCTGGGGTATAACACTGACATGACTATACAGAGTGTATCTGAAAGGTACGGACAAACTTCGGGCACAAGTTCCACATAACAGAACAAAAAAAAAAAATGTTCATAACATGTGCCCAGAATCATTTAATTTGTGGGTTAAAGATGAAAGAGTACATTTACAGCAAGTGCTCCTCAATGGACATCTCAACACACCTCATCATGGAATGCCGCACCCATTCATATATGCTGGGGCAGTTGTGGAGAGTCTGACAGGCATCAACACTGCAATGGTGAAATACCTCTTCATTGTCAACAGAAACTGCACACACAAGGATTTTTAGGTGTCTCCAGATTAAAATCTGGCAGGCATGGGGGCCATGCAGTGGGTCATCCCGTACCTGTCCATCACACATGACAGAAGCAACTGAGAACATTTATCACAGCATGGCTATGGCGTGCCACAGCACCATCATGCATGTACAGTATTCCTTCAGCTGTAAATCACAAATTAAATGTGTTCCAGGCACATGCTGATATGGACATTTTCTCTTGTTTTGGTATGTGGAACTCATGCTTGAAGTTTGTTGCACCTTTCAGTTGCACCCTGCATAATGACTACATGTCATGTCCCAAGAACAGAAACAATTGAACTATTTGTATATTATGATTCATTTTGTAGGGACAGTCTTCAAAGTGTAAGTTCTTGTTGTGTTCATAGACAGTTGATGCTCTACACTGTCAGTTTTGTAGATGTTACTGCTGTAGCACATCTGAACCTTATAAGGTCATCATCAGGTAGCAACTGTAGCATTTAGACCCATTACTAAGCAATGACTCTGTAAACAATGCCCAGTGCTAGGCAACAGATTCCCAACATGCACCAATGAATTAACTGGAGAGCAGTGTTCTCTACGTGGTCCGTGCAACAGCTGCATGATTCAATGGCAGGACTGCTGGAACTGGTGTTTTCTATGCAGTTCTTGCTGAGGTGTTATAAGCAGGACAAGTCCAGAGTTCAGTTAGTTGTGTGACATGGACATGGACGCTGAGGAAGCTACAGAACTGGAAGATGTTTCCAGGCAGCAACTAGTGAAGATACAGCAAACTGAGAAGGCTTGGTGCATGCTGTAGTGGATTGTGAAGTATGTCAATTAGCAATAACGCTCTAGTTACTTGTAGTTACAATCTGTTAAGTGGTTAATAAATCCAATTACCAATCCAAATCCTGTCTATAGTCACTGATACATGTGATAATACTTTTATGTAACTGCTGCACTGTACTGCTTTATCTAGTTAACTGTTATAAAAATTGGTTAAAATTAGC
Source organism: Cryptotermes secundus (assembly GCF_002891405.2). Lineage (NCBI taxonomy): Eukaryota > Metazoa > Arthropoda > Insecta > Blattodea > Kalotermitidae > Cryptotermes > Cryptotermes secundus. The sequence continues at coordinate 18,186 of NW_019725849.1, forward strand.
TCTTATTATTGTTCAGTTTTGTTGGAATTAGTTAAAACTTATTCCTTTTCCACTAATACTCTGTGTTTCCAGCACGCCACAGGTGCTCGGATTGTGTGCGGAGTCTTGTGGTATGGAGCAGCTGTGTTGTGTGCAATATCTACATTCAGTATGACGCATTATATTGTGAATATATACCATCATAAGATTAGTCATGTTTATTAGTTAATGTATATGTGTTATTTTCTGTATTTGTACTTATGTGCGGTATTTATGAAGGTGGACAGTTACTGAGAGTGCTGCATGCTTGACACTGGTTTTATCTGAAGAAAAAAAATCCATGTATGTACAAAAAAGGCCTAGGCAATGCCCATCCTGCCCTCTACAGCACATTCTTATAAACATTTTATTCTATCACAGCAGTCACCCTACAATTTTTTAACATCTCTCTTAAATTAACTCTATTACTATTACTAAACACATACTGTTAATATTTTGTGCATATACTTCTTTTTATTTTTTTGTTAATAAATTTAGGAATTTTGTTTATGATGTAACAGACGCCTTGCACAAACCATTTTTCCTCTAGCCTTAAGAGCTCTGTAACTGACTTTGGGTATTCGTTTTTGCTGTTCTCAGATAAAATGCTCATCATTGTTGCCCCTTGGTCCTCGTACAGTTTAGAGTCCCAGAAGATATGTTCCTCCGGTTGCAGCCCATCACCACATTCGCATTCGGCCGTGGGCACAAAGTTAAATCTACTTAAGCTTGCTTTAAGATTGGAATGGCCTCCTCTCATACGGCTTACTGATACGAAGGCACAATGGTCCATTTTTATCCTGCGCAACCATAGAGACAAGCAATTCCTCTAGTACCTTTCTCCTCTGTCCCTTTTGGTGTTTTGACAGAAATTGGCTTTTTCCACTGGGCTTTAACGTCTGCCACTGGTAATAACAGTTGACTATATCTGCCTTCTTTAATTGATTGCTTTGCCCCAAATTCAGCTCTCTCATTAAGTTCAACTCTACAGTGCCCCGGGATCCAATAAAATTAGATTTATTTTCAACACGATTCCAGTCTTTCTATTTTGTCTTTAAGGATCTGAGTAATATTCAATTTGTTCCTCATTGTAGATGAGTTACTAATTCCTTTAGCATGCTTTCTGAGTCCAAGAAAATAATGAAATTTTGCTCTGAGTATACGTTTTCCATGATTTCTAGTGTTCTGCCAATTGTTAGTGCTTCCACTGTGAAAGCTGACACCATCTTAGCTATCCTGAATTTCCAGCTAATATATTTATTTCTGNGGTGAGGTCAGCTGCAGTAAGTTCAACGTTACGAGTTATCATAACAAGGGGTTGTTGCTATGCCTTTGATATTCCATCCATTTTGGCGGTTGTAGNTTCTCATTTTTTCTTGGAAAATTGTTTTGAACTCCTCGTTGTGATCCTCTGCTTCCTCTATTTGTCTTCCCTCATTGAAGGATACCCTGGCCTCATAGAAGAGGCTATTGTATGTGTAGCTGAAGGCTAGGGCACAGTTCCCTGATTGGATTAAATGACCGAGAGGGGTTATGAATGAATGTATGAGGGGTAGGCCTCCTCAGCCCTTGTACTGCGACCTACAGTGGTCTATTGTGCTTCACTAGAGGGGTTACCTCTTTATAATATTTGCTGATCAGTGGTTGTTCATTTTCTCCTCTCTCTGGATAACGAACTATAAGTGATACCAGTGTTGTGTTTCAATTATGTGCTGCTATCTGGTGTGAAACTAGTGTAGCATTTCAAACATTTGGTTATGGCTATATGGGTGTCACTCATATGTAGCAGCTCAGTACCATGCAGTAATTATATAAAAGTACCTACCAAATGATGACCTTTAAAGGTATAAACATGCCACAGAAGTACCATTTATAAAAGTGACAACATAGCACACCAACAGTCTATGGGGACAAGAACTTGTACCTTGAAGACTGCCCCCTGGAAATTCACTCGTTAACCAGCGCAACAGGATGCTGAAATACAATATCTCTACATCAGCCCACAACTGACATCCATACAACAATCTATCCTTGTAATGGAGTCATTCTGAGGTTCTCCTCAGTTCTTCCAAAGAAACTGTACAACAGTACCATAAAGTCATTGTTAGGTGACTCATTGAGAGAACCTGCGTCCAGTTAACCCAACTTTGTGAGTCAGGTGAAGTGAGTGTAAGGTGAGTGAAGGGGGAAGTGTGGTTGCAAATGACAGTAGATGGGACCTACAGATTATTAACACTGCTCTCAGCAAAGGTCCTGGGATTTTTTACCCGCTCAAAGTTTTATCTACGAACATAAAAATCTACATACTGATCTGACCAGGCATACACTCAAAAACCAGAATTCAGGATCTGACTTTAAGGCCAATCTTAACAATAGCTGAACACATTCTATTTTCTACATGAAACCAAATGTGGAAAACAGCAGTGCAACTTCAACACTTCTGCTCCAACCTTCCCATGACGGAAACTAACAATCAGGTACATTATAGATAGCAGTCCTTACCCTTCAGGCTGCTGATGGAGCTGATCTGCTTAACACTGCACTGTGGACATTGGTCACCATCCGCTGCACAGCCCATGTGGTACTGTGCACTGCAGCCACTGCATACATTCAAGTTACCTGGCATAAACAAACAGCAAATTAATAGTTACACAGGGAGCCAAGACATCTGACAGCTGTGTCATTGTGAAGTCAGTAAATTTACATATGCAGAAGGCTTTCATCCAAAACATGTGTGTCTGTTAACATTCTGTGACCAACCAGTTAACACTTTTGTCCTGTATTTGCAAGGTATCCAGTTCAGGTCTCTTCGAAGGCACTGATAATGTCTCGAAATAGATTACAACCACAACTTCTTCAACTCCCTATAATAATAATAATAATTCTATTACTTCACAACAAATAAAACATGGCAGCTGATACAGCACTGATATACAAGACTGGAAAGCTGCAATCTGTGCCATACAGCATAGCTGCCAAATGCATTCTCTACACCCTGGCATTTGAATGTATGTAGATTTCATGTAGCTCTAAAATCTCTTACTGTGGGTAATTTGGTTTCTCTCATTACTATGGATACTAGCATTAGCACAATTGCTGATATTATGGTTAATATGCCATCTATGTTTACCATGGGGCATATAGTAGTGTAGTTGGCTGATGCACTATTCTACAACAGATGGTTGTGGGTTCAATTCCCAAAAAGGTCACTGGAATTTCGATTGACTTAATTCTTCCAGCCAAACTATGGCCCTGGGGTCAACTCATCCTCTAACAGAAATGTGTAAACGGTGGCTGGTGCATAAGGCTGACAATCTCATAGCAAACTGTCTAGATGTGGGAGCCTCGACCCCTACGGGCCCTCAGCCTGTTACATGGACAGCTTTATCTTTATTTATGTAAAGAGTTCAAGAAACTATTTCAACACAAATAAATATAGTTACATCGGCAATATCGAATTCATTTCTAAAAAAATTAATAACATAAGAAATAAACATTGAAGAACCTTGGTCAAGATTCAAAGAAAGTATAATACCACAAGCAATGTCACTTTAGTGCATGTTCAGAATGTGACATCACTTGCCAAATATTAAGGTTGTGTGTAACAGTTTCTGGCAGAGGGACAATGTGAATACTGATTGTTCTCTCAACCAAAATTGCAATAAATTGATACCTGAGTTCTGGAAGATCAGAAATGTCTTACACTAAATGCAGGTTATTTGATAAATCAAAATTAATCAGGAAAAATATTCACTAAATACAATAATGAGAACATTAAAATGGAATTTTACTGTATGTGGTAAACACATCAGACACACTGTATTACATGTGTCAGTACCAATCTGAACAGTACTGTCATTCGAGGTCAAGGCTTGACCTAGATATTTTGTACAGTGAGGTCAAATGATATGTACAGGGACACCAATAAACATGATGCAACAACTGAGAGGTGCTCAGCGGCTCCAGAAACTACCCACCCTTCACCATTCATAGTAGCCAGCTGAATCCAACCCACTCACCTGGCTTCCTGCACATCACACACACAGCTCTCTGTATCCTCTCTATTGTGAGTGAGGCTGGCAACCCTGGAATTCGAAGTGACAGTGATCCTGCTGCAGTCGTCTGTGGCAATGCTGTCCTCTGCTGGGGACCAGCTGTACTCTCCTGTACTGAAGGCAGTGGAGGTTTCTCCTCACGATGGGGCTCAGCCCTCAAACTGCGGGTCAGCTGGCGTGTCGGGGGTGGTACCCCCGATGTGAGGTAGCTGTTCTTCTTTCGCTTCTGAAATCAGTATGTACTGAGTAATATAATTATGTAAATGCGAGATGCCTCAACAGCATTCCTTTGAAAGGCAACGCCACCTTTCCCACAAGCAGTACTGTGGATCAGAAACATCAGAACTGCAGAATTTCAGGGTGTGAAAACCCATACAAGCAAGTGAGCATGTTCAAGCAGCCCTAAGTGAACACACAGGGTTAATTCATGATCAGCCCAATTTCTGTGTAGGATAAAATAACCTTTGGAATTTACCTGGATATGATAGTGAACCTTATGTTTCAGTAGAATTGCACACCATTACAGTTTTGTGACACTGTCCTCTGAGCTCTAAATGTCCCATTTACTGACCAGTGGACTGGAAGGTGGGGGGGATGATTCTATGTGAAGTCCTCATTTATCACAATGGACTACCCCTTCTGGGTTTGTGTTAAGAGCACAGTTTGCAGTAAGCACTGTTGTGACCTTGCATGGGGTACATCTGCTTTCTGTACTTTTTGTGAGTACCGAGATCTTCAGTGAAGTAAAACATCACTTCAATATAAGCAGAGTTGTGAATGGTGCTGATACTGAGTCCAACTTCGACACACTCATTGCTGTACAGAAATAGTGTTGCATGTCTGCTGTAAGATGGAATAAGTTAATAAGAAGAGGCATCCACTACTAGGCTGTGACATAATAATCAGTGATGCAATAATGGAATATGTCATGCCATGCGATGTAACCAATGGAAGCACTGCTTGGAATGGTATTCTCTGTGGGTCCATGCCAACAGTGACATCATGAAACAATAGAGGAATCGTGGGAAGTGGTGTTTTCTGTTAGGTCTGTCCTAAGGGCCACTGGGACAAGTGACTCAGTTGAGAACTCACAGCTTAAGTTGGAGGTCAGCACTTGGAAGCCAGTTAGTTCAGCTAGGGAGTTGCAGATGAAAGGTGTCGGCCAGTGGGGACAGGAGCCGTTGGACATGGAAGTCAAGGATGCTGCATTGTTGGTAGCTGCTACCAAGCAACATGACTTGAGGACATTAGTCTGTAATAGTGATCTGTAAAATGTAGTCATGGGCTATAAAAGTGTCCAATATATATAGTTATTAATCCAAAACCCATCTATACCCACTGAAACATGTGATAATATTAACAAATAAAATTGACATTCTTTCTAAAACAATCTGTATTATTGGTCTATTTAATTCTGTGTCTTCTAACCAGTCTCTTCCTTGTGGTTTCCCCAGTATGTGACAGAGTTCTCCTAAAAATGGCTGAAATCGTTTTTCAGACATATTTTCCCCTTTGTTTAAATCATGTCAGCCTTTGGCTCACTTCTAGGAGCATATGACACAAACTGCAGGTAATGAAACTTACTGATATTTCCCAGAAACTCCCATACACAAACTGTGTGTGGTTTGCAGTGCTACGCCTCTTCCTCTCCACTCGGCGGTTCTGTAATTCAGACAGAACCTCTCGGGTCACCAAACCTACAACATACAAGCAATAAGCACTCCAAGCCTCTCTGGCAGATTGTATAATACCATATTACTTTGAACATAAGACGCATCCAATTTTTAAATGAGGGGTTTAGGAAAAAATTATAAAGATGTATTTATTTCAATGAGTTTATTTACAACACATCAGTTAAAATAACAAAATATTTAGAACAAATTTAAAGCAAAAAGTAACGGAAAATATGTGAGAATGAAATGGAAATTTAAAATTTTCACTATATGCATGTCGCGTATCGGGGGTATGACGCGACAAATAACTTCTCGCCGTATTTTATATAGCGAACTTTATTTCACATCCGCTCTCACAATCACTCAATATTACAATCTGACGATTACTGCTATCTGCAGTATCACAAATATTACACTCCAAATGCCAGAATACAACTGACTCAGTACAACTCGACTCGGCGATATCCACGGTATAACGGTTACCGTACAACTCTGAACTCTGCGGTAGCCACACTAGCACTGAACTCCTAGCTGCGGTGCAATTCCTTATATATCCGCCGTGGTGCCTGGTACGCGCCACGTCACAGTAGGAAGCCGTTCCGTGTCACCGCGTGACGTCACCGCGGAGGNTCGTTACCGCCACGCCCCTGTGGCTTGAGTCGCCACGTTGCTGCTGGGTAGGGAGGGGGTCTCCGTTCCGCAACATGTTACATATGCATATTCAATTCTCTCTTTTATTTAATCAGATAGTTCATCCAATGATACTTCAGTCAAGCTTTCATTTTCTGAATGTGAAGCACCCTCACCACTTTGTTCACTATCATCCCAAAGAATGTCATCTTGCATTCCACATTCAGCATCAAAGAGTACTTTAAAAATGATTTTAGAATAATATTACCTGGTACTTCTTCCTAAAGCTTTTGATATCCACTCCACTATTATTGATGCCAATGGTCTTTATACTTTGCCACTAGGTGTCAATATAGAGTTGTCTTAATTCAGCCAGGATTAGATGCTTGAATGGTTTGTTAACTGACACATCAATTGGTTGTAACTGACTTGTCATGCAATTAGTAATTATGACTAGATCGGCATTTTTGTTCCTTAGCCTATATGTGATTCCATCAAAGAGATGGCCACAAAATGGCCTTCATCAGACTACCCGAGCATCTGATTAGCGAAGAATCTGCCTGTGCATATCAGGGCAAGAAATAAGAGCAGCTACTTCTGGAAGGCAACAAAATACTGAACAAGGCCCTCAGGCAGAACCTGAGTCACCAGTAGGATGTCATGAGTTAGTTGCAGTTGAATGTTAGCTGCCATCCAGCAAGGACGTGAGCACAGACCTATTGTTGGGAGCTGCTACCTAGCAATGCCTGGTGAAGACACCAAAGGTTTATCACCAGTAGGATGTCATGAGTTAGTTGCAGTTGAATGTTAGCTGCCATCCAGCGAGGACGTGAGCACAGACGAAGTATACCTACCATTGGGAGCTGCTACCTAGCAATGCCTAGTGAAGACACCACAGCTTTAATGTTTGCAGTAGTGATTTGTAAAGTATGGAGATTAGTGATAGTGTTACAACGATTTGTAGTTACAAGTCATAAGAGTCCAGTTAATCCAATTATCAATCCAAACCCCATGTCTAGTCACAAATACATGAAAACATGTTGGGAATTCAGTAGCTTTGATGGGAGCATAAAATCAGCTTATCTCAATTACAGCAGAAGTCATGCCACTTTCCCTCAAACAACTTGTATCCAAAAAACGAATTTGACAACTTTGGGTGTCTGCTCTCCAAAATCCTGCAACCACAATGCAGTAAAATTTGGCAGGAATACTGATCTCCAATGGGACTACAATCCCAAAGAAAATCATTCAATTCTGAGAGGTCAGGTTGTGACCTTTGCTGATCTGGCATGCAATGACTTTGTCTTCAATGTTATTATTTCTGGCTTGTGCAATGAATGTAATAGTGGACACTCACCAACTGCACTCATGAACTGCAACTTCATGGCCAGGCTGGGGTCTCCCTCCATACCACTGCAGCACTTGGCCACTACTTCATCACGCTCCCTCTGCGAGTCCTCCGAGTCTTCAGACGTTGTTGAGGAGGAGGTGGATGACACTGAAGAAGGGCGTACAGGCCTGCAGCAAGAGAGTTACTGCATGACACCAGTCATCTCTGGCAAGTGTGTCAGACACATCATGAGAATGAAATTCTTTACTCACGTGCAGGGAAGCCTCTCCCGGCTCTTCGAGCTGCTACTGATTCCCAGGGACAGGGCCATGCTCTTCGCATTGAGTGTACTGTTGGTTGAATTTGCTTCCAGCTCCTTTCTTAGCTGCTGAACAAGTCGTTTCTATAACACAACCCAATGTCAGCAGCTTCAGTGACATTCCCCACAAAGCAGCACATTCTTAACCCCAGTACTAGGTCATGACCACCCAATGGATGTGTCCTATGGTACACAGACATTCGTTGGTGTCTCCACCTTATCGTGGTGAGGGGGTTTGAGTATGTCAAGGACCCTGAGAGCTATACCAGCGGTAGCGTAGCTACTGGCAGGGCCTCCCTTGCTGGACAGGTAAAGGGTAGGCATCAGACAAAGAGAGACACCAAAAACTGACACCGGAAGCAGCGTCATCAGCAGCGACTTGAAGCACAGAGCAAATGATGCTTCAGATGGTTCAAGTTCATATAGCTTCAGGCGTGACCAGAGTACTGCGATGTGGAAAGCAAATGGAAAAACTACCACATTATCACTTTTCCTGGATAGTCTCTTTCCAAAAACAGAAGATCGCATTAAGTGGAGGAACTGTTTTGGAAGAGACTGTGGATGTGTCGTCTGGCAGATTACTGATGAATGAATAAAGACAAAAATCTCAATGTCACTGCTGACAATCTGAACTCAGCTAAGACTTCATAGCTCAGTAATCCATTTCACTTTACTGGAACTTCAAATTAAAAGAAAACAAAATTTACACAAATATATGGAAGGCAGACCTGTGAATTGATCCCTCTATAGTTCCTTCAAGCTGTTTTGCTTCCCTTTCCAGTGTACTACCCAACATTTCACATTTGTTTACACTGACCAGGAGGGCTGGAGGGGAACACAATAGTAGGAAGGAATGGGGAAGCCTTGAAATCTATCAATGGAACTTCTTTCTGTGGCTTCAATATAGCACTGGCTTATGTGTCTGCCACGAAACATCAGGATAGAGAGTCATAAATATCTGTATCATATCAACCCCTTAACTTCTACTATGCCAGATATATCATCCCCACTGCTGCTGGGCTTCAAGGTTTTGCAGGACTGAAGTTTTATGGCCAGCATATGATACTGAAAGTTTTCTCAACAGTTTCATATGTGGCACTGCATGGTACTTGCTAGCAACAAGCCACCTCAATTTGGCCTATGAGGAGGCCAATTTGTTGTCACTACTGCATTGCTGTAAAGCAATGAAAAGGTTAATTCTCTATCATGAATAATACCATTCAGTATCAGATTCTGACATTTTGCATGGTGGTACATCTACATACCTTTAACCTGCATTTCTGTCTTTAGCTTTCAGTTTGATGGCAATAATTATTGAACCACCCAATCTTTCTGACACGGACTTACACTTGGGACCAACAAAAGAAACCCAAAGCTTTCTGACACAGACTTACACTTGGGACCAAAAGCAGAAACCTAAGCTTTCTGACACAAACTTACACTTGGGACCAAAAGTAGAAACCCAAAGCTTTGTCACAAACTTGAACTTGGGTCCAACAGTAGAAACCCAAGCTTTCTGACACAGACTTACACTTGGGACCAAAAGCAGAAACC
>NW_019725849.1:27800-51680 GCF_002891405.2 Cryptotermes secundus
TATATTGTGAGGTATATGCTCTATGCAGGACACCCCCTCCCCAGCCAGCGGTGACGTAACAGCTTCGGAGCGCTGCCGCTGCTACGGTAACAGGCCAGTCAACACTCCGCCCCCTTCCGCGGTGACGTAACATAGGACACCACTGTAACACGAGGCAACAGGGAACGGTATAAAAAGCCGGCTGAGCAGTATGTGAAGAGAGTGTGTGATTAGGAGTGACACAGTGTGGATCGTGAAACCACCGAGTGCAGCGGAAGCCAGTTGCAGTCTAGCATTCGCCGGAGTGAATGGAAAACAGATGTATTTGGGATACGGCCGATGGCAGTAGTTGGGAAATTGTAAATTGTGTAAATGTACGAGCGAGTGGAATAAATTCACTATATCCAATATGGCGTGAAGTTATTTGTCACGTGGCATACACTCAACACATGACAATATATATGGACATTTAATGATGAGAACACAAATTCCCCTCCTCCTAAATACTAGCATCAGATTTTATTTGGTCCTAGCCTCACCTGTTCCAAAGGTCAAAGAGTCCACACTGTATATTTTCTATGAAATGTTTACATTACAATATCAGCACTCAGGCAATATAGCATTTCATTTCATTTCATTTTGTGTATAAAATAAACAAATACTCTGCATACTGTCCTCATCTGGATATGGCAGCCCTTAAACACTGCTGCCCTATCCTGACAACCCAAAAAGTTTTTTTCAATTAAACTACTCTGAGTATTATACTGTGGCATCCTGGCACAATCTGTATTCTAAATTAGCAATTGCACTTCTCACAATTCCTGTGCAACTTCAATGATGTATTAAAATTCACCTTTCAAAACCATTCTGAACAGCTACACACAGCACCAAAGAAAAATCAACACATACCAACAAAATATACATACATACAACAAAAAATCACACATTAAAAAAATAATCTCAAAGTATTTTACACCTTTAAAATACAAAGTGTAGCAGCGTGACAACTGGGCAGCAGTTTTCTCTAAAATTTATACACCTGATGGTGGCCAGTTGTCCTGAAACATGTAGTATTTGAATAACGGGAAGATACGAATGTTTTTGAAGCGTGAATTTTAATACACCAAGGAAGTTGCACAGTGACAATGAGAAGAGTGAGTGCTAAGTTAAACTAATCTGTGCTAGTACGGACATATACACTTAAGTGTATACATATACACATATAAGTGGGGATCACTTACCAATGGGTCATCCCTCAACTTCAGCACCACAACCTGCAACAGAAGGGTTTCTAATTAAACACAAAATCAATGTGTGCAACATTACTGACTGGACCTGCTGCAACACAACACATCACACTTTTCACAGATGTGCATCATTAAACGAATCAGCATATTTAGATAACTGTCTTACAGGATGTGGCATGCAACTATTTCATCTGGCAGTTAGGAACCAATGTTGCAGAGAAACACTCCTTCCATATCCTCCCAAAACAACTGTATCATTCTACCAGACTATACAGCATTCCACCCCAGAAGTCCGTAATCTCAATATTCACCATCCTGAGAACCTCATATCTCAGTGGTTCTCAAACTTTTTACCTCTGAGCCCCCCCTGACAAGAGAAAATACTCTCAGGCCCCAGCCTGTTTTTTTTATCAAAATAGAAGTCATGGTATGTTTGACGTTTTATTCGGTTTATTTTGTGTTTATCTACATACTATTATAATAATTATTAGTTATTTTGAAATTTATGATAATTAAAGCCTGTACTCATCAAAAGTTTTTCTATATGTATTTTTATGTTTTGTTACTTTTCTAATTGATTTAGGGCAGTTTTAATTTTTATCTGTAGGAAAGTATGCTGCGCCCCCCTTTCAAGCCCTTCGCGTCCCCCTGGGGGTCGCACCCCACAATTTGAGAACCACTGTCATATCTCATTGCACATCATACAGCAACATCCATGCAAAACAGCACGACACATCCCACTGTCCATGAGCAAATGACAAAATGATTGTAACAACACCAGTAAAGGACTGTACTCAACAACCATAAGCAAAGTTGTTTCATTCCCATCAGAGTGCAGATAATTTGATTCAAAACACTGTGCTACTTGTGCTGTGCTGTTTCTGGCTCATGTGGACCTACCCCCCCCCCCCTTTTAGAACTTCACACACAATTCTAAGCCCTTGAAACATCAGTGACTCATAAGACGAGAAGCAGAAAGCAATGTGCAGGCCCTTAGAGGGCTGGATTCTTGATAGTCAGGCTGTTACAACACATAATCTGTGATATGTTTATCGCCCATTTGTTCTTGCTGTGCACTATTTGTGTTTCTTGTGGCTCAGTTCACAATACTGTCAGGATCTCACACTACATAACATCAGATGGTAGGATGACTGATGAATAATGAATTGAAAGGCTTTTAAAAGAATCATTCATGACCTAATCACAATAATATCACAGCATTTTCTTGGAGGGACCAAAGTGAACCCCAAATAACTTCAAACAGGATAGTTGGTGTCATGGCCAAAACTGGTACCATGCACCTCCTGTATGCAAGTCCAGAGGATTACCAATAAGCCAACGCTGCTCGGCATATGCTGTTTGGTTGGCAATGTTTATAAGATAATGTGAGATAACATGAATCCCATACTGTTCTCATTTATGAAGTCTCCCATGCTCAACACAAGACAGCAAATATAAAGTTACTACTTATTTCATTATCGAGATTTCCTGCAATCAAACTGCAAATTGCTAAGACCTTGCATTTATCTAGAAACGATACCAACAGGTCTGACACATTATTTTTGGTACCTTAAGGAATGAACAAAGGAAATTTGACAACTGTTATTTACTCCACCTGTTGCCCCTTTCTGAAAGTTGGTTTTACCACAGATTTCTTTTTTTAGCATGAAGGTAACGTGACATTTACAATTTCTTGTATGTTTCGTCATGTGTAATACTCTTCAAAAGAAACGTGAATAACATCCAGTACTACCGAATTTTTTATTGTTCATGCTATGAAGTAAAACTATTAAGTCATCTTCTGTAACTTCTGGTTTGTGCAAAGTTCTGCCAATTTACATTAAGGGCAATGACATTTAATTCTTGGGGTTGCTGCGATTTTATTTTTGCCATGTCTAACACGGATGAAACACGTGCTGGGGAGTGGAGAGGCGGAAACTGGGACGTGAATAACATCAAAATCTGTTTTAAAATGACAAAGAATATCTGCCACATTAAAACTGCATTTTAATTTACTTCATAAACATTAGATGACTTAGATACGAATCACAACACTCTAGTTTGCGAGTTTCACAAACTGATATTGGCTACGGACACTTTCTTCGCAACTTAGCTGACTGTACGAATGACCTTCACGGCCGGCATACTTGTTGGAATTGTTTGTGTTCGTCAAAGTTACTTCTGCGAAATCAATAGTTATGTGATGAAAAAAAAAAGGACATATACTAAGCTATACGTCGACGTCGTGAATCAATCAAGAAGTTACGGCTAGGCGAATTGTTTTGTTTGGATGAAGAGTGTTCCCGTAACAGCTTTTCTGCTTGTGATCACGTAACAATTATCAATGTTAATTTTGAATCCCGTGCGACCATAAATGAAGTTCGGAATTGCCGGACTTATGTCAGTGAATATAATATAAAACGTTTCTTATCGAAATACAGTTCACATTTAGTGATCACCGTATTTTCCAAATTTTTAAGCGATAAAATAAAATATTACAAACAGAGCATCTTAAACATTGTGCTACTATCCGTCGTATTAACTGCGTGCTTACATCTTACAGCACTCCAGTATCTTGCATGATTGTTACACGAATTATAAAAAAAAGTTTCGTACTCAATTTTCTCAAAGTATCAATAAAGCTGTAACTTCCTAAGGACTGTTCACCAGTGCGCCTGTGCTTATGAGTTAAGAAAAAGTGTTTAGAGCGTAACGCAAAATATTGAAAAGTTTGTACTTGCCTGATGACTTTGAATAGCAGTTTTAAGTTCGTTCTGAATGTTTCTAATATCTGCCTGAAGCGATTTTGATACCTCCATCGCACAATTTATGTTCATCTATATACCACACACACAATTTAAGTCACTGACTGCCGACGACATTAAGCCGCAAGTCTCAGCACTTTCTGAAGGTGGCAGCGGCTATCATCACTAGCGCTGGCACTGAGGGCGGGAGAGGGCCCTGCGGAAGGGGGCCAATAGCATGGAAAGAGAAACAAATATCGAATCAGAATTCGTTCTTATGCTAACATAGTTCTCAGTTTGAAACGTTTAAACCGTATTCCTCGTTCACCAATGTGAGACGTCTTCAAGCTAATTAGAGGTAAAGTAAGTGTCGGTTATATCTGCAGTCACAAGACAATCTAGTCAACACATATTACTAAAAAATACAATAATCTGTAAGTATGATAAAAGAACTACATTTTATAGGAACTCAATACCTAAGTGCTTAGGCGGTAGTACGTCAGAATAAATGGCCGAAAGTAACGGAAGTAGGTGAGTGAGGAGCATGTCTAATGTCACATACTTCAAATTTTCTTAATATTCGAGTTATTTATTTATACGTTATTGTACTACACTGCGTACGCATTCATTACAGGTCATTTCGAAATGATGTACCTTCTTTACATTTTGAGTGAAACATGTTACATAACAGTACTGCGCCCTTAACCTTACTGACACTAACCTAAGCATGTCGCTCCTTGTTATAGTGCTGTGTTTGGCGAGTAATTTGTATAAGTTAATAAAGAAGAGGAAGATCACAGTGGCCTCGCGGCCTAAGTACGATGTGTTTTCGCCCCTTCGAACACTGAGGTCGTGGGTTAGAACCCCATTCGAGGCGTGGATTTTTTAAATTGACCTGCTTCTTTAGTGGCCTTATGACGGGCTCATCTCCCAAAGGAGGAGCCATACCAATTGTATGAAAGAATCATAATTTCAGGTTAATTCTGAATGGGAATAGGACAGAAATTAGACTTTTGTCAGGGGGTAAACCAAGTCGAGAATGGCTACTGTATGGTCATGATTTGACATTTTCCTGTATATTAAAGCAAGAGTATGTTTCTTGGATGCATGCTTTTCCGTGCTACAGCTTTGTTTCCGTTTCACCTGCACCAGCACCATAAAAGCAGCATTGGTGTAGGCATTATTAATAGTACTACTATCTTTGTATACCTTGCAGAATTTGGAATGGCCAAACGAAATGCAACATCTGAACTAAACCATGACAACTGGAATGAAGAGGAAGCTCCAGAAGAAGCAGGAACATTCTGTAAAGCCACGCCTGATGTTATGAAGCATCGCATAATTAGATCAGCCAAACGGAGATCTGGTGGTAGTACAGAAGATGTGAGCACAAACTTTGCTGTTATTAATACATTCAAACTGAGAATTCAATGTTTTGTAAATGAAAAAGTGCCCACCGTATAATACCCAAATTGTCATTGGTGATTTTCTACTCAAATTGCAATTATCTCATTGCATGTGAAATGAACTAATAGGGAATTTATGGGTTACTTGACTGTAACAGACAGCTCATAATATATAATTACATTTCTGATTAACTCCGTGGAGCAGAGTCCTTCCTGAAAAGCTAATAGTTACCCAGCTGATCAAAAAAATTCCCTGCCTTTTGTAGAAATGAAAGGTTCATGTTCACAAGAACCCACCACTGGACCTCATTATGATTACACTTCACATAAAAAGACTTGAACTCCCCACAGTTAGCAATACAGACTGCACACAAGATACATGGGCAGCTATGTCAAGATTTGTCAGTCCAAACTTGACCATAACTAGTAATCTTAATCTTCTTTATTTGTTCCAGAAATCCATGTTTCCCAATATAGCCTCTAGATATAGAACAAGACAAGTTTTATCATATATGTCACCAATACTACCTATAATACATGACTACATACACAAATTGTGTACACGTCACAAACATACGGTATAAAACTGTAAAAATAAGTTACAATATGACAAGCCCACATACAATATTTTCTATTACCAGAATAAGCACTGTATCCAAAGTTATAAAAATTAAGTGAAAACAAGGAACCCTTATAACAGGAAACTGAATCGTAAACCGTGTTTTGTTCTTGCAGCAGAATGAAGCAGCTAAAAGCCCATTTGCTACATTTGGGGGCTTCAAAGCAGCTTCCAATAACCCTGCATCAACATTCAGCTTCTTAACAAAAGTGAACAAACCTAATGATACATTGAACAGCTCAGTCAGTAAAAATGTGCAAACAGGCTCCACAGATGCCGCTTCTGACAGTAAGTCTGCAGAGTATTACTCAAAGCTGAAGAGTCTGAACCAGTGTGTGTCGCAGTGGATAAAATCACATGTCGACAGCAACCCATTCTGTATCCTCACCCCCATTTTTAGAGACTATGAGCTCTACTTGACTGAAATTGATGGGAAGGAGTCCAAGCAAAATCTTGGGAAAGAGGCAGATGTGACACAAAAGAGAGTGAAGTCACCAGAGAAGTCACCAGAGAAATCACCAGCTACACAGGGCATCATGACTAAGTGGTGTGTATATATTTATGCTGCCATTGATGTGTCCAGGAGTCGGTATAGTGACTGGCTACAGGTTGCATGATCAAGGGGTCAGGATTTGAGTTCCAGTAGGGTCAAGAACTTTCTCCTGTCAATGTCCAAACCGGTTCTGGGGCTCACCCAGTCTCATATCAATTGGGTACTGGGGGATGTTCCCCGGGGGTAAAGCGGCCGGAGCGTGAAGCTGACCACTTGCCTCAAAATAGTGCCGGTGTCAAGCAAATGTTGATCTACACATCCACTCCCCCCCATTTGCCTTCATGGCATAGTGCTTAATTAGATCCACTGCTTTGAAACATATTTTAATGTAATAAATATTTAATTAAATTCATTGAAAATTAATTTCTGATTGCAGCATATTTTGTGTGTGTGTGTGCAGTAGCATCTGTTGCTTTCATTGCTAGTCTGTCTGTACAGATGTAATAAACTCCCTGATATTATGGATTCTTACAATGCTGGCTGAAAATCACTTTCTTCTGACATTTTACAACTCTGTATTCTGATGTTTACCAGTGTTTCAGAAGAGCATGGTGCCTGCAAATCAACATTAACGTGTAGCAGACTACATGGCATCACATCGGTGAAGGTGGCGCTAGTTTTAATAAAAATATTCTCAGCACCCTATTCTGAAACAGCCTTGGTCCAAGTTCCTCTCTTAATGTGCAAGACCACTTTTTGCACGTGTACAAAACAACAGGAAAAATTGCAGTTTTATATATTTTAATCTTTGTTTTTGGGTAGCAGGCAAGAAAACAAAAGGCTCAGAACTCAGTGGCTGACATATTACCCACATTTAATCAGCTTTTAATTTCTTCATAAATCAAATTTTGTTAACTGTAGTTCCAAAAATTTTTAACTTTACCATATTTTAAAGGGATCTGTTAGCTGTCTTTATGTTAGAACTTACCTGTTTTTCTTTATCATATTTATGTTCTCCCTCATGTTAAAACTTGACCCATGGAGCACAGCAAATTAATATTTACTAACAGTTACATTTTGCGAATTTACCACAGCAGTCGAACACTCTTCTAATACTCTTTTTCATCTGTAGTGACACAGCAAGGTCGGTGGAGGGCCCTGCCACTGAAAGCAAAGAATCAAAAGGCTTTACCCAAAGTTCTGGGAGCAGCACAACAACTTTCAGTTTTGGTTCTGCACCTTCCAGCAGTTCCAATTCGATGGCTGGGTTCACCTTTGGAAGGTATGCTCCGAGTGTCAGTGTTGATAATTATTTGGTTACAAAGCTGTTTCATATTTATAGTCCTGACTGCAAGACACTTGAAACTTATGCAGGTATGATCAAGTCCCATACAATTTAACTGCTCACATATGTCTCTGTCCATTACCCTGAATAAGCCTTAAGTTTGGTTTGCTTACACCCTAACCTCGTCTACTGTGCACGAATTTTACATTACTTTGTTCCAGTTCCCAACCATTCACATTCAGCAATGTGTCAAAGCCAGAAATTAAACCAGAGGAGAGCAACGAAGAAGAGGCTGATGAGCAACCGTTCAAAGTAGAATTCACACCTGTCACTGAGGAGGGTGCTATTTATTCCAAGAGGTACATTCGTGTCAAGATTCAGCATATGTCGACTTCACTTCCAGTATACATAAATGCCTTTAATCGTAAGAGTTGAAGCTTTCACAAACCCTTCATAATTTTCAGATGTAAGGTGTTTGTGAAGAAAGAGGCTTCATTCCAAGAGCGTGGCGTGGGCATGCTGTACCTGAAACCAGTTGGGGAGAAGACGCAACTGATTGTGCGGGCTAATACTAGTCTGGGAAACCTACTGGTTAATACCCTGCTGATGGCCAGTCTGCCTGTGCAGCGTATGGGTTCAAATAATGTGATGTTAGTGTGCTTGCCAACGCCTGACACCAAGCCACCGCCTGTACCTGTTCTTTTCCGATTCAAGACTGGCGCCGATGCAGATGAAGCATTTGATAAATTCAAAGAATACATGAAGTAACCAGTTCACGTTAATTTGAGTGATAATTTAGTAACTGCTACCAAATAAGCCAGCTTATGAAAAGTGTTGTGCTATACATATTTTATGTCTCACAGATTATAAAAAACATTGAACCTTTTCCTGGTCTGAAGATATGTGTCATATGGCTGTGGCTTCCGAATTCTTCCGTTAATCATTCTAAATCAATTGTTTTTTTTTCCTGAATAAATATGGCTTTGTTCAACATATATGCTTTGTTTTTTTAACGCTCACATTATGATCTTTAGAATGTTTTAATATAAAGGGATGAACACAGACTGCTGATATTATGAGATGTCACTGTTTGAAGTGATGTAACAAATTCTATCATGCAGTACCAGTCTGACAATTTCAAATCATTCGAGCAGCAGCTCCGCTACAGAGTTCCTGGCTTTGCATTAAAATACTTTTTCCCATAGTTCTTGACATTAATTTCTATAGCAGTTATTGTCGTGTCACAGTGTAGTTCATGAGGAGGATGCTCAAAGGAGACTTTGGAGAAAGATGGGGGGGAACAAGAGAAGGCAAAAAGGGGAACTGAACAACCGACTATAAATACTTGCGCTTATACGAGTACATAACAGTAACTAGCACCAAATCCATTTGTTACCAGAAGCCATGGCATAGACAGACTGAAATGTTACTGGTCCATTCTTGAACATGACTTTATAGCCACATGAAGAGAGAACTGATTTTTCATACACTAAGATTTCAGCACTTATGTGACAATGAGAATCAACCAGACATGACTGACAGGAATTATAAGTAACTTTGGAAGATGAGCTCTCTCTTTGATAAGATCTGATTGACACCTACACTGCACTGAACAGTTGGCTGTGATTGAAGTTACTCTGCTCTTCAATGGTACAGTCACTTTCAAGCGACATGGTCCTAAATAACAGACTGACTCACTCACAGAGCTGAGCCCTTCTTGAGAAGCTGCCAATTGTGCAGCTACTCAAGAACTTTCCAGCGTATTTTGGAACCCAAAGGTTCATTACTGTGTTCACAAGAGCCCTCCACTGATCCCTATCCAGATCAATCCAACCCATACCATCCCACCCTATCTCTCTTAAGATTCATTTTAATATTGTCTGCCCACCTATGTCTTGGTCTTCCTAGTGGTCTCTTTCCCTATGGCTTTCCCACCAATATATTATATTGACTCTGTTTCTTACCCATTCATTCTATGTGCCCTGCCCATCCTTGACTGGAAAACAGTAATTATACTTGGTGAAGAGTCCTAACAGACACATCTGTAAAATGATTTTCAAACTGTGTGACATGACAAAAGCAACAGAGACAATGGCAGCTAAGCCTGCACCAGTGAAGGGGTCCTGAGAGCTAGGCTGGAAACTTTACATGGATAGTTTCTTCTCTCATAATTCAACTCATTTCCCACACACAACATCTGTCAACTCTTGTAGAAGTGTCAAGCAAAACTGTAGAGGGATGCTCAAAGGCTCTGATGGTGAAGAGACTAAAATCAGAATGAGATAACATAATGCCAGGATGAGATGCATTCCTTATTCATTCATTATTGAGGGGGTGGGTTTCCCCATGCACCGCGACCAGTTGTTGATCTATTGTACATTCCCCTTTGATATTCTACCAGTCGCCATACCCTCTGGTGCTCGCTCTCAGCCCCGTTCAGCCAGCGAGTTCGGCCCCTCTACTGGCAGTGGTACCTGATACTTTCCCCATCTACCGGAGGCATTGGAAACTACTTGGGCAGGAAACTTTTTACCTAATTTTGCTCAGAGGTCTCCTAGAGACATGAGGATCTTTTACGTGCCGTAAATCTATGACACGGGACCCACAGCTTAAAGTCCCTCCCGGAGGACTTGTTCCCTGAATTTTTCCGCCCTTAAAAATTCCACGACCTCCACCGGGTTTGAATCCGCGTACCTTGAGTCATAAGGTGGGACTGTTACCCCTAGACTACGGAGGCCGCTTAGGATGAGATGTAACTTGACAGCAATGATTTGGAAATCTGTATATGTCAATGGATTGCATAAAACAGCAGCTGAAATCAATTTGTATGATGAACATGGGAAAGTTCAAGAAAAACTACAGTCTCTACATGGGCTGTGCCTAGAAAAGGGACAGAATGGCTGATTGCTATTCATTTCACTGGAGAGTTAGAAGTGGACAAAAAAATGAATTCCACACCTGTTGGATGTAATTATTTGAATCATTTGTGTGTTCCAACAAAGTAGACATTTGGAGATTTTGTCAGACGTTTTTGTTCAAAATTTATTGGAAATGAGTGCAAAGGAAATTTGTCCTCAGTTCATCCCAAGATGAATGGCACACTGACCACTGGTCACTGGTCACTGGTCAGCTTTAGGACAACACATACAGTGTCACATTGCTCAACCAAGCAGAAATGAATGTCTACCAAATTTCACTGCTCAGCCTCTGTACAGGCCAAGGTTTCCATATCTGTCACAGCAGGAGAGGACAACACTTAGAAATGTTAAGTGTTGCACATTTCAATTTCAGTTTATATACATATGTATATGTATTTTGTTTTATTTCATGAATCTATCAACTTATCAGAAACAACTTTTATACGAGTGAAAAATAATAATGTAGAATTTTGCAATGTATTTTCTTTCAGATACTTTTTACTAGGATATATTAGTAGGGCCTTCTAAAAATAGACATGTTTTAATACAAACAGCATAACTAAAATCTGACAACCAACCCCAAGTCACTTGGCTACTCAAGAATTTGCCAACACATTATGGAACCTGAAGGTTCATTACCGTGTTCACAATAGCCTGACATTAGTCCCTATCCTGGGCAAGATGAATCCAGTCCATACCACCCCATTCTGTTTTTCTAAGATCAACTTTAATACTGTAACGTGTATGATCAGAGCGTTGCTAGGTAATAGACTGGGAAACACCCTGCGACCAAATACACACAAGGCAGTTGTCTCAGTAGAGGAATGTCATTGTGTGTTGCTGGGCAATGGCGCACCCATGAAGATGCTTGCTAGGAATCACGTGACTTGTTTTTTGTGTGGTCTTCCTTATGCAACAATAGGAGTCAAGAATGAAAGATGTTTTCTATGTGGTCCGTGTGAAGCTTATAAAACGATTAACTGTTATAGCTTAGACGAGACTGAGAGACTAGTACAAAATGCAGTGTGCAGAGTGCTTATAAGAGAAGTGAAGCAGTCAGTCAGTTCTGAGTTCTCGGTATGGGACTTGCCACAGGAAGTTTGTAGAAGACCTAATAGTGGTTTGAAGTGATAGTCTCTGTGTTGAGATCCATTGCTAGGAGATGAATAATGGAAACAGAGGATTCTAGTGTGTGTGCAAAAGTAAACTATAAATTGTGGAAATCAACAATAGTACTGCATTTAAATGTGGAGAACTTTTAGCCAAAGTGCCAATAAATCCAATCATCTGAACTGGAACCCGTTACTTTCATCATGTGTAACACAATAGGCATACTAGGCCATCTTAGTGGTCTGTTTCCTTCTGGCTTTGCCATCAAAACCCTGTTTACATTCCTCTTCACACCCATGCATGCTACATGCCCAGCCATCTCATCCACCTTGACTTGATCATTCTAATTATATTTGGCAAAGGATACAAATTATGAAGCTCCTCATTATGCATTTTCTCCAGCCTCCTATTATTTCATCACTCTTTGACCCAAATATTCTCATTAGCACCTTGCTCTCAGATACCCTCAGCCTGTGTCCTTCCTTTCATGTCTTAGACCAAGTCTGTCCTATTCTATTCTGTATTTAATTGCCTGTACAAATTTTGTTCAGAACAGTTTTTGCTTCAGTATGTAAATTTAAAGAAAATCCAAACAGCAGTTATAGTTGTTTCATGCATACATACATACAGATAGACAACAACACAGAGGTACATGTGTGACTGAAATGAGCAGCAATGTGATCAATATCTGGAATAGTAACTGAAATTTTGCTTAAAATTCTGGAAAGAAGATACATTAAATGTATTATTGAAAATAATATGATTTACTATACTAAAAGGGTGAAATCATCCCCGTGTTTAATTAATTAAGCACTATGCCATGAAGAGATTTGATTTACTATAACAGGAATATTTATTTTCAGTGAAAATAAAACCATGATAGATAGAACTTCAATTACTTTTGGAAAACAGTATTAAGGAGAAACAATTTTGTAATAGAATACAGATTACACAAAATAACGATTTCAGAAAAGAACACTTTAAAAATCTAAACAGGATAACAAAGAACAATCAAACTCATGAATATGAAGACCACAATGTTACAGAGAGAGAACCATGGGTTATGTTTATATATGATGGGATATATGTTAAAACAATTACAAAATTATTTAATGACACAAAATGGAGAACTGCATACAAAACTAATAATGCAAGTTGAAACTTACGAGAAACCAAGAACGTTACATCTTCTGAACATGCAGGTATTCACAGATTAGCAAGTCCAGACTGCCAAACTGGGAGATCCCTAAAAACCAGGTATGAAAATCATATTTTATCATTTTATCATATTTAGATATCATCATATTTAGAATCATATGATTCTAAATAGGCACAAGATATCCTTGATAATAAATAATTTCAGTGAAACAGAAACAATGTAAAAGATGATGGGGCAATAAAGCGATGGTAAACAGAATTTACAGATAGATTTCATGTATATATATATATATATACTATGTATAAAACAGGGACATCAGAGAATAATTCTGTAATGAACCAAATAGTCTATCTGATATATTTGAGGGTCCCACCTTAGCTAGACAATCGGCTTGAAGATGGCGGTAAGGTTATCAGCCTTACGCGCTTTACTCCCTAGGAAAATGATTTAATTAATTCCAGGTACTCATTTCTGTTAGAGGCTGAGTCGACCCCAGGGCCATAGTGCGGCTGGAAGGATTAGGTCAACTGAAAAAAATCCAATGAGCTCATCGGGACTTGAACTCGTGACCTTCCGGCTTGTAGCATAGTGCCTCAATCAACTACGCTACAGCGTGCCCCAAGAAAAAGTTAAGAATAGCAATATTAAAGACATATTACTTTGAAGTGGTACATATGATTATGTATCAAAATACAAACCAAGAAAATGAAAACTCTAAAAATCACATATGAACAAAATCATATTAATGTATTTTACTGTGAATATAACTTTACGGCAGCTGCCATGTTAGAATTTTATACCTTACATATCCAAAATACTGAGGATTCAAAATAAAGAGGGACATTAGTTTAGAAATATTTTAATCACATATGTAATGGTTAAATATTATTTTTAATTAAGAGTGTTACTTGAGATGTGAAACAGTCTTCATTGTATTAGGTTAAGGACCGAAACATGTTGGGCTTCTTGAAACAAGAGTTGAATGCTGTATATAAATGGCTTATCTAGTTTATCATTATGTGAGGATGGTTCAAGGTTGACCTGGGGTTTACTTTTTTACAAAAAGAATACATATGCCACAACTGCCAAACTCTCACTTCTTTTTAAGATATTCATCCTTTACACTAATAAAATTTTTCCATTATCCTGGCAAGTTACTGATGCCAGAAGCATAAAAGGTTTCATCCTGACTACATGGCCATTCAGGGCACCATGTTTGATTTCATCATCAGTTTGTAATTTCTGTCTTTCTAGGTACACCTTCATTAGTCCAAACAAATGAAAATCAATACAGACCAAGTCAGGGCTGTAAGAAGACTGGTTCATGATTTTCTAGTCCATTGTTGCCAATGTTGCCTTTGTAAAATTTTCCATATGTGGACCAGTGTTGTCATAAGAGGATCTTTGACAGTTTCCCAGGCCATTCCTCCTGAATCACTTGGTGCACATAATTTTGAAGCAAGTTACTGTAATACTGTGCATTAAGAGTTACACCATGTGGAAGAAAATAAACATGAATCACTCCTTTTGAATTCCAAAACATCTGCCAGCTAACAACTGTGACTTGAACTTCTTTATTGACTTCATAAATCTTGTCATACACATCACACTTATATGTGACAGGGTCCTGTGAATTTAGCCTAAGAAGAGTTTCTGCTTGTTTCATTTCCTGTCACTAGTAATTTGATGACATAGCACTGATCTACACTAGGAGTGGCAAGGTCTGATGCTATCTTGTACTGGCTCTAAAGGGGCCCATACACATGCAAGTATGGCTCGCAAGTTTGGCTCGGTGAGCTTGACTCAGATTAATTTCACCACACACGCATGAGTTGACACCCAAATTCCCTTGTACATTTCAGTATCCAGAATGAGTTCACTGAAGCAAATTGCAGCAGCCTTCATAATACTAGATGAATGTGGTATGTTCAGGAGAAAAAAGAATAGAAAAAGGAGAGAACTGTGGGCTAAGAACTGGTTGTTAAGTAGAGACAGATTTACACATTTAAATTTATTGAACTTTATTAGAAATGATAGACCTGAAGACTATAAAAACTACTTCAGAATGTCAGATGAAAACTTTCAGGTACTGTTCGAATACTCTGTGCTGCGAACCTGCCACAGAACCGGCAATTCACGGTACTCTTCTAAAAACCATGTCAAAAGCTCCAGGCTCATGAATGTTTTGTTATATATGGAAGCTGACCTGGTTCTTCAGTAGTACCACAACTCATTACACTGTCTGTTCGTGTGGCGTGTAGATACGTGAGTCTGGCTCGGGGCCGCCCACACACGTACGAACCAATAGCGAGCTGAGTCCCACCGAAGGCCCTGGCGAGCCCTGCTGGACTTGGCCCAGCCTGGCTCATGGCGACCCACACACAGACGTGTGTGACTCATTGGAACCCAAGCCGAGTCGTATGTGTATGGGCCCCTTAATGCACAGAAGTGGGGCATATGGTCACTTGCCAGGCAGGGAGTGCAGTGTTGACACCAACTGTGCATAAAAGAGTTTTATATTTATGTTGCCATGTCTTCAGGAAAAAAAAGTCCAGGTTAACCTCAACCCACCTACATAAAAGGGGCAATCAAAAAGTTCCCAGAATTGTACTGTAAGAGTAGTACATACAGCAATGCTTACCTAGTCACCTTCAAAGTAGGATCCTTGCATACACACACACTTGCTCCAACAATGCTGCCATTATTGGAAGCACCAGAGGAATGCCTTTTTTGGATTCTTCTGGAGCTCAGCCATCACATTCGATTTTATGTCTCAATGGATGTGAAAAGTGTCCCCTTGAGGTCCATTTTCAGAGTATGAAACAACCAAAAGTCACTTGGAGCAAAATCTGTAGAGTATGGAGGTTGGGTGATGATAGGAATGTTTTCCTTGGCAAGGAATTGCTGCACAAGTGATGTGTGGCTCAGTGCGTTTTCATGATGCAGAAACCACTGTCCCAACCACTTGTCATGCCACTTCCTCTGAACTGTACTGTGCAACCTCTACAAAAGTTACACATAGAACTGACTAGTAACACTTTGTCCAGGTGATATAAACTCATGATGCACCAAACCGTCAATATCAAAGAATGCAATGAGCATTTCCTTGGATCTAACAAGGCGTGATTTCCTTGGTTGGGGAGACAACACTATGTGCCACTCTGATGACTGCATCTTCATCTCTGGGTTGTAGGCAAACACCAATGCCTCATCACCAGTGATGATGTATTTGAGAAACGTTGGGTCTTGCATACTTTTCTCAAACAAATTTCCAGCAACTATCATGCGAGAGTCCATCTGATCTGTGCTCAGCTACCTCGGCACAAACTTTGCACTGACAGGTCTCATCTTCAAATAGTCGGATAGGACGGCATGAATGGATTCATGAGAGATACCAGCTTCTTGCTCCAACTCCACAATGGTCATTTATCGATCAGATCAAATCAGATGTCACACTTTCTCAATCATTTCTTCGGTTCTGGATGTCAAAGGCCTCCCGCTGCACTGGTCATTCTCCAACATTTCTCCATTCTTAAACCAGGAAAACCAGTCGTAAACTGGATTTCTTCAGTGCAGTATTACCATAAACTTACTGCAGGGCCGATAGCATCTCTGAAGCAGATTTCCCCAATTTGCACATGAACTTGATGTTTGCAGGCTGTTCAAACTGCGACATTGCACTGAATGACCAACACTCATGTCTAACTCAAATGGAACAGTAACAACACTGCATGCCAAAACCTGTCCAGACCTGTTGCACCTGCAAGCAGACATGCTGAGCTCCCCACCACAACAATGTGTACACTATCTTATTTCTCATTCTCCAGCTGCAGGGGAATTTCAGGAACTTTTCAACTGCCCATCATAGAACAGTATGAGTTCCTACATTTCAGTTAACACCAACATTTAAATGTCCAGCAAGAATGTGTTATGTTATTAAATTCAAGGTGGAACAGTATATTTCTAGTCAACTAAGTTTGAAGATTTTGACAATGGTGTGACACACTGATCTAAACTATTCCTTTGTTCTTCATCCATTGTACCATCTTTTAAAACTATAATGCTTACAAAATCGGCCTTATTTCCATCATCAAATGAACAGAAACCACTGTTTGAGGGTACAGAGGGACCAAACAGTAGATTTCTTGTAGGATTTGAGGTTCTCACAGGAATGGTTATGAAGAATTCTACCTTCTGGGATACAATGATGTCTTATCTGTTGAAAGTCAACCCATGTTTCTGACTTTCATGCTGGTTTCTCACTTGGCTTATTCTTGGACCCTGAAGATGGAGATGACATGTTCCTCCAAAACATGAGTTGACTTCAGTGGATTACATCATGTTATATCCCAGAAGACAGAACTCTTCAGAGTAGATTTCTGTTTACCTGATAATGGAAGTGATTTTAAAAAACTGGGATGATGGACAAACTCCTAACAAATAATCTCAGTCAGTCTGCCATCAAATAAATTTAAATTCAGTTTAGTGTAATTATATGTAGTTGATGATTCAGGTGTTACCAACTGTTTATCAGATACTTGCTAACTTGGGAAATTGGTCTTCTCTCAATGAGTAGCCAGTCCAGCAAAACCATGTGTCTCACTGGTGATGAATGTTGTAATGTCACGGAAAGCACTGAATAAGGGGAAGATTCGCCACCTCTACTGAACTAATAGAGCCAGCCTGCTTATTGCTGAGCAAACTGGGCCAAGGGACTGATCTCATCTCAATATGGGAGGCAGTGGAGTCGGTGTATACATGGCCAACAAGTTTGAAGGAGAGTTGAGCCTTGAACAAGCAGGCAACAGAAAGACACGAGGCATCTTGTTTTGGACTAAGCATTAGAATGAAGCTCAGAGAAGGATGTTCTCCATGATAGATGGGAAGTGGGCCATGATTCAGCCTCTGAAAGAATGGCATAAGTGTCAAGGATCATATCCCTTCCTCCTTGCTTTCTGTACCAAATAGTACTTTAAAGTTATAAGTGTGAAATTAATTGGTTGAAGGATATTGGTGCTAATAGTTGCTGGGGTAGCCACTACAGACCATGGAATTCTTCTTGAGTGTGACTTGCTATCAGGTTAGAACACTCTTAGATGCATGTGGTGACCATCTTGTATGCCATCTTACAGTTCTTCAATTTGTTTTACTAGTGTGCAAAAAGACAATATGAATCAGTGTGTGTAATCAATTTCTTGTCGGTGTATGCTAATTGCAATTTTAGGACTACAGGTAATACAAGGTGTGGCAATAAAGAACCCAGATTACTTTTATGACTCANTTACTGGTAATATACAGAATGGGAGAATTATTAGCAATAAGCCTGTATACGTAATATAGCGGTTCTTTGTATGATAGGGTACTGACATGTGTTTAGTGGAGTTGATATGAATGCTCTTATCTCGAGGCTGATTTCTGGACTGGGGTAAGTGTCCCGAAAGACATTCTTTATTTTTTTCTTCATATCCAAAGGGATTCATCTTTACCATGTAGCACTTTCAAGAATTTTGTTAATTTAAACCTTATTATTGGAATATACCTATTCTGTTATGAGAAATTAACACCAGAGCAGTTTCACTTATTGTGATCTGCAGTTGTAGCCAATTGTGGTGGAACTGTTCTATACAAACTCCATGGCTTGAGTCCTCAAGTGAACTATACTGACTGAGCGACCGCTGCTTGTGGGTGAAGTCAGTGCCAACTTTAACAGATGGAGAGTGTTGCGTGGTCAGCGTAACAAATCCCCACGGCTGTTAATTTCAGTTTTCTGGATCAGAGCCGCTATTTCCTCAAAATAGCTTCCTATAATTATTGCCTGAACCCCCTACAGTGACAACGCCTGTCCGACAACTTATTACTGGAATGACTCAGGCATATCCTGGTCCCTGATGCACAGCTGAACTATCTTCCTATCCAATGTAAACATCAACATATTCCTGCTCTTCCTACGAGGGGTTAAAGCAAAACTTCCATAATACAAAGAGAAACTGTCTCCAAATTAAAAAAAAAGTAGCAGTTTGGACATGTGTCCAGTAAAGTGTGAAAGTTGAATGTGTTAGAAATCTCAGCATAACAACTGAAGGCAAACATAGTGGGTGTGGTGATCAGATGCTTCAGGCAATCTTATCATTACACAATTAAAAAGTAAGGAATTTTTGGAAGTCCTGATGGCTATGTAGATGACCAGGTTTGGGACACTGATGAGCAACAGTAGTAATAGTAATGGAGTATAATTATATGGAACTGTACCTTGTACACAGCCACAATGTATCGAGAATGTAGAACGGGGCAGAACCATGAAATTTCAGCACTGCCAACCTATGAGCAGCCATCAGCATCAAAGTAACGTTACCTTTATTCTTTACTGAGGTACTGGCATAAGTTTCAAAACATAGCTTGTTATCATTAAGGTATAGCTTATTTCTCTTATTCAACTATGAATATTCTGTACCTTCCCTTTCACAAAGAGGTTACCCTCACACATAAAAATAACAAATGGTGCCTACTTTCACCACCTGCATACAGAGGCCTCACACATCCAAATTTGAAGTTCAGCTGCAGATTAGCAGTATCATCATTATAACTGTAATTTCCAAGAAATACACACATAAAAGCAACAGATATGATATGACTAGCTGAAATGAAGCTGAGGAAAGAATGAACGCAGATCCTTCCCTGACCTGTCTGCCCTGGAGTTACCTCCTCCCCACTCCTACTAGCTGTCACGTGTATTCTGGCACTTGCTTCATCTGCAGGCATCTCTGTGTTATTGGTGGGTGAACAGACTTGAACACCAACCACCTGACTCTTTAAATCCACTTCTGGGTCCACTAAAGAGATAAAGTCACACATAAAAAACAAACCAATCCGTCTTTATTATTTTATCTTTCTTGCTGCATGAAACCATACACTGCAGTACTATGTACAACAACAAAGTATTTTCCTTGGTTGGAAGCTGATGACTTTGAGACTTACGTGCTCATAGATACACATCCTAATCATCAGAAACCTATAAGCATACATTCACTGTGTGTGGTCTGGTTATAAAGAATCAACACTATGCTGACAAACAGGTTTCTGTGATGTGATGCCATGTAGTTTCATAGGTTGGTCCCTACATGCACCAAACTACGAGAGATATCCAGAAAGTAAAAATGCAAGGAACATATATTTTTCAGAAATGGCAGAGTCACTGTCTGAGATAGGAACAGTATGACAGGGCTGAGTTCACCGGCCACAGTCACAGCAACGTTGTGCTCACTGTGTGTGTTTAAAATGGCCATATCGATTCAAAATCCCACCAAATGTGAGGTTCGTGCAGTGATTCGATTTCTTTGTGTGAAAGGCGATACTGCTGCTGAAATTCATCATCAACTTGTTTCTGTTTATGGCAAAGATGTTATGAACAGTCAAAACATGGCAAAATGGTATTGTGAATTTGAAGTGGGAAGAAGTGATGTTCATGATGAAATAAGGAGTGGAAGGCCATCCGTTGTCACATGAAATCATTAAAAAAATTGATGAAATCATTCATGCTGACAGACAATTAACCATTAATGAACTTTGTCAACAATGTCCAGAAGTGTTAAGAACTGTTCTCCATGGCTAAGAGAGCAGGCGAGAGATATCTACAATGCTGGAATAAAAAAACTCGTTCCCAGGCTCACTATTTTTTCTTTATTGCCAGTGGGTGGGACTAAGTCCCTTGTACTGCGGCCACTTCTGGCCTATTGTACCAGCCCCAGATGATAGGTGAGGGTGATTGTGGAGCATTTGGTGGAATGAAGGTTGGCAGGGGAAACTGAAGTACTGGGAGAAAACCTGCCCCAGCGCCACTTTGTCCACCACAAATCCCACTTGACCAGACCCGGGATCGAACCCAGGCTGTCGAGGTGGGAAGGCAGCGACTAACCGCTTGAGCTATGGCGTGGCCTCCCAGGCTCATTAAGTGCATTGAGATCCATGGTGACTATGCTGGAAAGTAAATAAAGGTGTGTTGTAAAAGTGCTACAAGTGAATAAAGAAAATTCTTTACAAATGTTTTCTGGACGTTGTATCTTTACTTTCTGGATATCCTTCGAACACCACATCACATCCCTGAAGACCATAAGTTTAATATTCACTGCTGTAACAATCCCAGATCTCATACAGTGTTCTGAGTTCATCATGAATCACAATGGTGACACAGGGACCAGGCCAGTTTTTCTTAGGTTCCACTCCTCTCCTTACCACCCTTTTTTCTCCGCCCATCCACACAGACATATGAGTATATGCACAAGTGGCAGCACCTGATGGCATGGATGGGCACAGGAATTATAAGACCTCATGCATGCTGAATCATAAATGGGTCAAGGGAACCACATTGACCAAGTCCGAGCTGAATGTGTTGCATGTGGATCTCCACACAATTCTGGAACATCCGTTGGTTTTTTGGACTTAGACGTGAACGGATCTCTTCCATTGAGTCTTGAAGGACCTTCACCTCATATGCATTACGGTCTGCGTCTGACAAGCTCTGCAACCGACAGCAATTCAAATGCAATAATGTAAACTGTAAACAGGTAAATTACATGTATATTCATTACATCAATAAACACTGAAAATGTACTTGTACTTCAAGTACAACCATAAAATTTATCACTCACCATTTACACAAAGGAAAATGTATTCACTCAAGCAGCCATTACAATATCTTCTGTGTACAGATGTGAACAGATGGAGAATAGTAACAACAACATGCTCCTACTGCCGATGATGATAAATGTGGCAAACTCTAAAGCACCACAGATTTTCCCATCACATTCCCGCTCCCCAGTTAAGATTATTAATACAGACAATCCAGGTCATGATTAATCCATGCATTAGCTTATGTTCCTGTGCTACAATAACCATGGCCATTAATCACAGAGATAGCTGTGGTGACTCTGTGTACCATCTGCTCTAACATTCAAAACCACATTACCCTCTCACATGGTATATTCATGTGACTCACATCATTCCCAGAACAAACAGCAATTACAACCCTCCCTCCCCTTGACTCAAGCTAACTCAGCTTACCTTCACTTGCAGTACAAATGGAGCCAGTCAAGTGATCATTAACCTCACCTTCACTTGCAGCATGAGTCTCACCTTCACTTGCAACTTGAGTGGAACCAGCCAACTGATCGTGAACCTCACCTTCACTTGCAGCATGAGTGGAACGAGCCAACTGATCATGAACCTCACTTTCACTTGCAACTTGAGGGGAACCAGCCAACTGATCGTGAACCTCACCTTCACTTGCAGCATGAGTGGAACCAGCCAACTGATCGTGAACCTCACCTTCACTTGCAGCATGAGTGGAACCAGCCAACTGATCGTGAACCTCACCTTCACTTGCAGCATGAGTGGAACCAGCCAACTGATCGTGAACCTCACCTTCACTTGCAGCATGAGTGGAACCAGCCAACTGATCGTGAACCTCACCTTCACTTGCAGCATGAGTGGAACCAGCCAACTGATCGTGAACCTCACCTTCACTTGCAGCATGAGTGGAACCAGCCAACTGATCGTGAACCTCACCTTCACTTGCAGCATGAGTGGAACCAGCCAACTGATCGTGAACCTCACCTTCACTTGCAGCATGAGTGGAACCAGCCAACTGATCGTGAACCTCACCTTCACTTGCAGCATGAGTGGAACCAGCCAACTGATCGTGAACCTCACCTTCACTTGCAGCATGAGTGGAACCAGCCAACTGATCGTGAACCTCACCTTCACTTGCAGCATGAGTGGAACCAGCCAACTGATCGTGAACCTCACCTTCACTTGCAGCATGAGTGGAACCAGCCAACTGATCGTGAACCTCACCTTCACTTGCAGCATGAGTGGAACCAGCCAACTGATCGTGAACCTCACCTTCACTTGCAGCATGAGTTGAACCAGCCAACTGATCATGAATCTCACCTTCACTTGCAACATGAGTGCAGTGAGCTGTGTGATGAGGCTCAGCATACGCTCGCTCTTGACTGGAAGGCGGACCTCTGAATGTGTGTTGTGCTTCACCACAAGATCTCGTGCCTCCTCCTGACTCCTCTCACGAAGATGAGATGGGGCTAGCATGGCTGCAATGCTAGGCTCTGGGGCAATCTGCACAAAATGTAATACCATGTGTGCAGTCTGATTTGAAGGGATCATTGGCACAACTGCACTTTAAGTACTGTACAATACACGATGTTAATCTTAGTACTGAAATCACAGAAAGAAGTGCCACAGAATAACCCTGTCAACATCTCCTTTCAGCTGTTATGCTCCCTTCCCCACTCCTCCACTGCAATCTTCCCCACATGGCCCTGCAGTTGTCTAGCTATTCACACAAATGTTGGTAGTGATGATCACCTTCCCTAGTGAACTACTGTGAACTTGGGTTTGAGCTTCTCACAACAGTGACTATGGGGCAGTGACATACATGCAAAGTGTTTCCTCAGGAAATACCCGCTAAAAGAACTAGAGAACTGTTACAGTGAAACAGGAAACACCTGAGAAAACTGACTGTACTTCTCACAGGATACTGTCAATGAAAATACACCTAATCAAACTGCAGCTAATATCTAGCTCCACCTGTAAAAAAGTACAACAAAGATGAAATGGCCTCACATGTCCTATTTGACTATGAGGTTGTACTTGAATTAAGGTTTGGTCACTTGGGACTCAATTTCCTGAAGCCAAGTGACAATCAAGAGGCTTCATTATGCGAAGTACAGTCAACTCTCGATTATCCGGGATAATGGTGGGGATGGAAATCACGATTAATCGAAAACCCGGTTAACACAAATTTTATTAAAAGTAGTACTGTAATACTGTACCTTCATAATACTATAGGCCTACCTGTATTTAAATTTATTCAACCTCATTTTTATGTCATCTCATGGCCTATTTAAT
>NW_019725849.1:51920-106011 GCF_002891405.2 Cryptotermes secundus
TCATTGCTCTAGAAGGGCGGGCATTTAAATAAACTCCGTCCAGCTGCCCCTACCGGAAATTAAATGGCCCGTCCGATAAAGGTTAACATTATCGTTAATCTTAATCTTAAAACAGTGGCTAAGGATCTTTTTCATATACATTTAACATTTATTTAAACATATCTCAATTTATTTATTTATGTCAAGCGGGAGTACGAATTTTATTTGTAACAGCAGAAGATTCTTTCTTGTGAGGCAGGACTGCCACAACAGAAGTACATCTTACCACACATCACATCAGATGTGACATGGTGTCTGCGGTGCTGCCGGCTTGCAAGTTCATGAATCTGTCAAGTTATCACTATTGATGCAAAAAATTAAAAAGTATGGGATCAGGGTGACATCCAGTGGCATAATATATGTACCAAATTCTATAAGAATTAGTTAATGAGTTGAAACACTGAAAAGACGTAACACAGATGGACAGACAGCACAGTTATCTCATGAAATAATAGCAATGGGGAGTGATGCACTCAGCAGTGAGGGTACATGAATGATGATGATGCAACACTCCTCACAACTGCTTACCTCTTGGCAGTAATTTTGCACGCTCGTCAGATAATCCTGCAGGTCGCGGTTCAGGTGCTCCAAATCAATGATGACATTCGCATAACGTCGTTGGAAATCTTCTGGGATGTGTGCTCCAAAGGACTTTTTTCTCTCTGCCTCTGTATTCATCTCTCTTAGGACCTCGATCCTGGTCTTCTTTGCTTTAAGAATCTTGGATAACCTCACCTGACAAACAGAATATGGTTAACACAAGTTGACAACACAAAAATTCACAGTGCTTGAATAATGTCTTTGATGCCAGATTTTACATCTGTGTTGGCTCACACAAAATTACAGATGTTAGACTGATATACTGTATCATAACTGAATCTTGGACAAATTCAATGTCAAGTAAGGATATATATTTGTTTTTGTATAGCTGTCAAACACAGCAATTAATTAAAATAACTCACTTCCACTCTGTCTTGTCAACTGAGTTTTTATTGGATTAAAATATAATGTCACAACATGTTTCCTCTCTCACGGACCCATCATCAGGCAATACAATCTACAAATCTAAAATTACATCGTACTGAGTTGTGATTGTTCTGTGGATCCATATCTTACAAGTATCCAGTGTTTTATATAAAAAAAAAGTTTTGTGATGTGTGCTATACACATAGTTCGTCAGATTTCCAGTAAACATTTCAGTGTGAAGATTAAGCAATTCTTGCACCAAGAAGTTCTAATATACACATAAAAAGAGGACTGAATTATTCAAGTATACATATTATTGTGTTCAATGCCAAAAAGATTTCAAACCGAACACTTAATACCAATATCTGCTTACAATCTTCTCCTTCTTCATCAGAAGTTTAATATCAGTAAATGACTACAGAAAAATGATGACCTACCTTTATGATTGCCAGAAGGAAAGACAAAAGATACAGATGCTGCTCAAAGTCATTTTACTTTTCATCAAGTCATACTGTCAAACAAGTTTTCAGTTCAGCTTCAAAGAATACTTCCAAAACCCCAAGAATAATATAACATTTCTTTAGCAATTTTATTCTGCAATACTCAACAGAAGTTGAACAAGTATCCATTACCACACAGCACAACATTCGACTTTAGTTCATATTAAGAAATAATCTTCTCTTCTTGTTGCTTCTTTTGACTTCTTTTGTTGGTCTATGAAAATGTATTTTTTATTTTTGTATTTTTACCTTGAAATTGCATTACTTTTTGAAAATGGTGAGAAGAAAATAAGCAGTGAAAGGGTAAAGCAAAAAGAGTTATTGGTAATGGCAAGTTCTTTGTTAGAAATCTTCCATATGACCCCTCCCCTTTTCACAAGTTGTCAAAACATATCAAATTATTATCGACTTTTCTTTTTTGGAGGGGTAATACACTGAAAACATCTCCATATGGTGTGTCAGCTGCATATGAAAATCCAGCCAATGTTATTATTAGATATATATAATGCTGATCTTTAGGAGTACAGCACAGTTTCGCTCGCATTATGGATACTTTAGGTAGGGAAATTTGCCCTTACAGGAATGTAAAACATAACTATAAAATTCACAGTACAGACAGAAATTTGAACATCAAGAAGTATGGGATAAACAAGAAAGTGTTTAAAAACAAAAAGGAAAAACAAACAAACCAAACAAAAACATTATTTCTTACTGAAAACCATCACAACACAACAATCAGTCATATGTATAAGTAGCTCTAGGAGATACTTTTGCTACATGTTTCGGACATGAAACTAGAACGATTAGTAAATTATTTAAGAATACTGAAGTTGGTATCTCATTTATAACCAGGAACAATATCAAGCGCTTATTGAGAATACATGAAAATACAAATGATAAGTTTAATTTAAGTGGAGTTTACCAATTACAGCGTGCAAAATGTCCACAGTAACATATAGGACAAACTGGGCGTACACTCAAAATTAGATTTAAAGAACACATAAAGGAGATAAAGAATGGTGGACAAAATTCCGAATTCACCCAGTACATAGCAGACACTATCCACGAATATTGAACAATAGATCAAACTATGGACATTTTGTACATCGGAAAGAAAGGATGAATGTTAGATACTAATGAAAGATTTCATATATATGAAATCAGCAAGCAAAACATCCAGTTGATCGACAATTTTACCAAAATATTTAACCTAATACTCGACATAATAACTGCAAGCTACCAAATATAAACACTACCTACCTCCATCCTACATCCACCCCCCACCCCAATCACCTACACAGCATTCCATAATGACACACATCCCAAGTCAGTTGTAATCTATCTTTCCATCAGATCAGACCTTTACACAACGGAGTCGCCTGTCAAATAGTATGTAAACTACACAACCATAATAATCCAATCAATACCATATACAATCACTAAGTAATTCAATAATAGTTACCAATGGTATATTATTTCCAGGTATGAAATATTATATAATAACATACAACTTTGCTTTAGAATATGCCATTAGGAAAGTCAAGGAAAACCAGGTGGGACCGAAATTAAACGGGACACATCAGCTGTTGGCCTATGCCGATGATGTGAATCTACTGGGTGATAATGTAGATACCATAAAGAAAAACACACAAACTAATTGACGCAAGTAAAGAGGTTCGTCTAGAAGTAAACACAGAGAAAACTAAGTATATGTTGGTGTCTCGTCACCAAAATGCAGGGCAAAATCATGATATAAAGGTAGGAAACAGATGTTTTGAAAATGTGGCACAGTTCAGATATTTGGGAACAACAATAACAGATCGAAACCTGATTCAGGAGGAAATTAAGAGGAGATTGAACTTGGGTAATGCTTACAACCATTCAGTCCAGAACCTTTTTGTCTTCTCATCTGCTGTCCAAAAACATAAAAATGAGAATATAAAAAACTATAATTTTGCCTGTGGTTCTGTATGGGTGTGAAACTTGGTCTCTGACATTAAGGGAGGAACACAGACTGAGGGTGTTTGAGAACAGGGTGTTGAGGAGAATATTCGGATCGATGAGAGATGATGTGACAGGAACTTCATAACTTGACTCTTCCCCAAGTATAATTAGAATGGTCAAGTCAAGGAGGATGAGGTGGGTAGGGCATGTAGCACGAATGGGGGAGATGANACAACCATTCAGTCCAGAACCTTTTTGTCTTCTCATCTGCTGTCCAAAAACATAAAAATGAGAATATAAAAAACTATAATTTTGCCTGTGGTTCTGTATGGGTGTGAAACTTGGTCTCTGACATTAAGGGAGGAACACAGACTGAGGGTGTTTGAGAACAGGGTGTTGAGGAGAATATTCGGATCGATGAGAGATGATGTGACAGGAACTTCATAACTTGACTCTTCCCCAAGTATAATTAGAATGGTCAAGTCAAGGAGGATGAGGTGGGTAGGGCATGTAGCACGAATGGGGGAGATGAGGAAAGCATATAGGATATAGGTGGGAAAGCCAGAAGGAAGGAGACCACTGGGAAGACCAAGAAATAGGTGGGTGGACAATATTAAAATGGATCTTAGAGAGATAGGATGGGATGGTATGGATTAGATTGATCTGGCTCAGGATAGGGACCAGTGGAGGGCTCTTGTGAACACAGTTATGAACCTTTGGGTTCTATAAAATGTAGGGAAGTTCTTGAGTAGCTGCAGAATTGACGGCTCCTCCAGAAGGGCTCAGCTCCGTGAGTAAGTAACATACAACATAACAACGGGCCTCCGAACACCACATCATATAATACAGATGATTACAGAGAACTCCCATTTATCATTTCTCCTGGAACCAGTAGATTAGAAAATTAAACTGAGGGAAATCTGAAATGGAGGTAAGTTGACACTGAGTTTATTGACTTGGGATCATCGAAACTAAATATTAAATACAGATCCCACTATATTTATCAAGAAATTCAGACCACTTATGTGCAGGGGTTGGTGACATGATATGTGGCTTGCTACTGCCTAGTCTGTGTACCTATATCAGTGACACACAGGGGATGGAAGGCAGTATGGTTGCTGTTCCCATCTTCTCTCTAATGTGCAGTGTATCACCCTTCTTCAGAAGAGGTGCAGAAGAGCACTATCAAGTTCTAGTGCACTACTGCACCTAAATGAGCATGGAAATTAATTACATTTGAAGTATAATTTAATCAGGTTTACATGTATGACAACCGTGGACTCAAAACTTTTCTGTATGAACATCTCTCCACTTAGATACAATTCTCATTACATAACTTCATGATACAGACACTATTAAGAACACATCCCTTCAGAAATAATGGATGCACGCTTCATGTTAATTTGTAATTCAAACCTCGTTCACTAAAAGTTATATTCTGAGAGAGACATATTCTGTTACTCAAGAAATGTACAGTACTTCATTCCTGCTACTTGACTGACCTCAAGCCAATAACACCAAAGGCTGCCTTGGCAGCACTATTGTACATACCACTGTTTCCAGAAACTTGACTGGGAAGCCTCCCACAGTCCCATCCGATGGAAAGCTCTTAGCTTTGATCATGGGGGATCCTGCCAGCAATGGATCGTTGTTCAGTTTCGGAGATGAAGGATCTGAAGAGAACCGTGGGGGGGTCATGTAGGGAACCATGGTGCGTGGCCGGAATTTCTGGGCAAAACTTGACACAGTTATGGTCTCTGGTGGCTCATTAGACTGGAACATTGCAGACAAGATAAATCAGAGCGCTGAAATCATGGAATCATCACTGATTGACATCACATTTAACTAATTTCCAAAACTCTGCATACTTTCATATGAAAGAAAAATTAGATTTCTGAAGCTTATGTAAACATTAACAAAAATACAAAAGCAACCATACAATCTATGTAGAATATGGAAATGATCACCTTGCCCACAGGAAGCCTATGAGATTTTGCTGCAGGTGACACATGTACAGGATTTGCTACCACTATTAACATGCTTACCAGTACTTCATAGTCTGGCACTGAGTGGGTGCCAAGGCCAGTGCGTTCGAATGTTATCCTATACGTGTTGTTGGAAG
This sequence comes from Cryptotermes secundus, assembly GCF_002891405.2. Lineage (NCBI taxonomy): Eukaryota > Metazoa > Arthropoda > Insecta > Blattodea > Kalotermitidae > Cryptotermes > Cryptotermes secundus. The sequence continues at coordinate 57,492 of NW_019725849.1, forward strand.
TGTCAACAGCATCAATGCTGCCATTAAATAGTCCATCCTGTGGTCTCCTGAGGCGGGCTGTCACTTTGGTGCCAATCACAAGCTGCAGGGGTATCTCCCCAGGAAGATCCTTGCAGTTAGTCACATCAGCAGTCTTACGCTGTTGCAATAGGCGGATCTTCGCCCTTTTACGCTCCAGCTCACGCCGCTCCTCCTCAAAGAATGCCTGCATCATGTGAGTGATGAAGCTCATTTAAGACAACTGTCATTCAATACATGCATAATGAGCCCATAAGGTTCTGTTTTGCTTTCAGAACACTGAGAGACGAACATTCACCTCAACTCCTCTAAAGCAAAGTGAGTATGAAAATGTGTGTGCAAAGTGTGCAAGTCACAAAGTAGGGAATCCTAAAGTGTGCATCTGAAAACTACCAGAGACTGCACAGAGGAAACTTCAACAGACACTGAAATATGACCTGTAATAGTTTACATACCAACTCATCATTTGGATACAGCAAGAGGAACTCACCTGGCAATGTCTGGATAGATTGGACATGAGGTATACAGATGGGAAATGAGGAAATGCTAGGAACTGCTCAGACAGCATCCATTAAAACAACGGGAACACAATATTAAAATCAGTCTTAGGGAAAGAGGATGTGAAATGAACTTGCTCAGGTCCTCTTACCATACAGTTAACCGGTTAACATAATTATATTCCAACAGGCACAAGCCCCTTCTGACAGACCGTCCAGCTCCACACAGCAGTAACACAGGACACCTCAAATACAAACACATGTACAACTGCAGGTCCTGTGTCACTCTCTCATACTTGCCAGTTAGTACACATGAGTAGAGAGACAAATCATGCATTCCACCTTCTGCACTCTGTTCCTTTCTAACATGACTGATCAGCTTCATGCACCCCCCGATATTATTCAAGCATGGACATCAGCGATATCAAGAAGTGTAGTTTCTAAGTGATTTAACCATGCTGTCAGTGGCAAGCTCTGCAGCATTGACAAAATGGATGATTAAGGAATAAGTGAAAAGAATGTAGAAGGAAGTGACTGTGACCTGGTTTAAGGTACTCTCACCATATTTATCTGCAGTAACTGAGGAAAACCACATAAAACCTCAATCACGTTAGTCAGTGCCCCACCAAGATTTAAACTGGGTACCACCACCCCCACCCCTCAAATGCAAGTGAGAAGCATTGGAATTTGAGCCAGCTTAGTCCCTATGGTATGATACCATGCAGTACTGTAGGTCTGTGGAGTATATCCTGAAGAAAGCAGCAGTTTCCTCCAAACTGTTGGTAGCCATCTATGATAGTATATGGTGCCACAACCCTGCAGACCAGAATCCTAATATTTGCTGCTGCAAATGATGCAAATACTGATCAATTTTTATGAAAAAGATTAAAAACATTACTGTAAGACACTTCACCATCTTGGTAATTTTTAACTCTCTGTCACCATACAAACTTACGGGAAGGGAGAAACACTGCACACTCATTGGAAACTATGAAAATGTTGTTTTGTGATGCAGCTTGGAAAAGTACACAACTATTCTATAAAACGACAATACATGACATGCATTCATTTTATCACAAGTATGAACAATATTTAACCAGTAACTGCGCTAATGGCAAAACAATCCATGCATAAACTGGGGAGATTTTGACTGCTCAATAACAACACAGGACACTCCTATGCACTCAATCGCTCCATGCGTCTGCATATGAATCCACATTCAGAATGTGTATTTCATTAATAATTTTCATCAGGCAGGGCAGTCAAGCAGTTAATACTCCTTGAGGTACAAATCTCAGCACAGAGACAAGTTCTACTGCCTGAGGTTTTCATGGTTTTCCTCAACACTCCAAACAAATACTGGCATAGCACTTGCTCCCATATCCTGTCTGATTCATTAATCATCATATACTCCACACTAACCAAATATACTGACAGCATTACTAAATACACCCCAACACATTTCCGCATTCCAGTATTGGATGTCTGTGCATGTTTCTGAAAAATTCACAAACACTCTGGCATGAAGGACGCAATTTGTGAACTGCAGACTGGATGGTGCAGAAGAATTTTTGGATATTGTGATCTGAGCAAATTATAACACATGAGGAAGACCACCATACAATAATTATTGTATGGTGGTCTTCCTCATGTGTTATAATTTGCTCAGATCACAATCAGAGAGACCTATTATAATAGGTCTCTCTCACTATGGGCAATGATAAGGCATTATTTACAGACACATTCTGGCAACATAGAAGAGAAATCTTGGGCACATAACTTCTGGTCCAGCCCATATATAAGTCCAGAAAATGAGGAATGTCATCAATGCCTCATAGCTGACAGGCCTGAGAAGTGCCACTGGAAAGTTAAGATTACAAAGTAAACAAGGAACTCACATATAAATGTAGATCCTTAGAACATGTCCAGCTTTCAACTTTTCTCAAATGTGAAAAGGTATTATTTTAACCTGTTCATCAATGGATCACGTGATGGAGTAATACAAATGAATATTCATACTGTGTTGCCACTAATGTTCAGCTTCAACCATATTTTCCACGATCTTTATGCATCATTCAAAATTTTATGAAGCATTATTTTCACCTCCATGTTCATCAAGAAATTCCATGATGGAGTACAAAGGTACAAGTATCTACATCAAGTCACTACATCACATTCAAAACTTCAGTCTAACATGTAAAATTATACCCCATAAATGGTATTTGCACATTTTATGTACCACATCTTCTATACACAATTCTTTGAGGTAATAAGTGCATAAATTATACAAGTAAGCATTAATCCATGAACTGTCAATATGTGAACACTTCTGAAACTAGAAATAACAAACACTCTGGAAATAGGGACTCATGTTCAATGAATGGCCTGTCGTTAAAAGAAACCACATTCTCTGATCTAACAGCCAGAAAAATAAAGAAAAGGACATAAAATGGTGGTAACTAACAGAAACTAAGGACTACAGCTTCACAAGCACTCACATCAAAGTTACATGAATACAAAATTTTCAAGGTATCACAGATGTGAGATGTCTTATCTCATAATGATACTCTATGGACACTTGACTCAATGCTGTAATTTCCAAGTTTCTATGTGCCTATAAATTGTACAATCAGTTTTATTTGCAAACACAACAGCAACCCCCCCTCCCCCCCCCAAATTTTTTTATGAAATATAAATGTAGGAAGAAAGGAAGTCTGGTTTCAAATTGACCATGAAGACAAAAGCAGCAGGTTCTTCCAAAGTGTTGGTTATGATCAACTAGGCTAAACACTGTCACATCCAAGAAGACAGCTGTCTCCAGCCACTGCTCAGAGAACCTGAATTCTGACACAAACATAGCATCACATTGCAGCGCTCCAGCATTATAGAGCAGCAGAAGAGAAAAGGCACCTTGTAAGTAACAGAAAATCAAAGGCACTAATACAGTATGACTGTAACTTTCAGAATTGTACTGCATAAAATATTCAAAGTGTTTCACTGCAGCAAACACTGCATCTGCCATCTTGAGGGAACCCTGAAGATGTCACCTGCAATATCTGCTGAAACACTGGATTACCTTTGAAGTTCTATGTAGTGTGTTCCTGGAAACCAAAGAAATATTACACTCCAGTCATGGAAACCCAAGCACAAAAAAAAAAAGAGGAGGAGGAGAAGGAGAAGAAGAAGAAGATGAATAAGAAGAAGACAAATAGGTCAGAGTTCCCATGAGGCAACTCACTTAAATGTTTACAGTTACAGCTATACCTGAGAACAGCGCCGTGGTTTGCCCATCATGCGCCTGATCTTGCACCACTCCACACGCGTCAACTTACGAGTTCGCAAATGTGGGAAGGACTCCTTCAGGCAGATCATGAAGTCATTGTCCCCGTCAAACAGCGGTCTGCAACATCATCTTCACTTTGACATACCACAAATCTAGAAACTTTACTATCTATGTCTTGGAGAATGTTACAAGGGAGCAGTCATAGACACAAGAAACATAATTCCATTCCTTGTCTCCTCCATCACAGCATGAAAGAATCAAGGATGGACAGACATACTGCAAGATTGCCCTTTGCAAAAATATACTCTGCTACTTTTTTGAATTGTTTTGAATACTCTGCTACAGTCACAATATTTGTTTATTTATTTACAGCAGAAGTGGATATTCTTTGCCCACAGTATGGCTGCTTTCCTTATTGATATAACAATATACTGTAGGTAAAACTTTAAAGAAGGAATATCATTCAGAATTAAGAAATTTAAGTTTTGTCAATTCATTTTCAAAAAGACTGGGAATAAGGTACATCCAAAAACTCCACCACAATGCTTGAACATTGGTTTAACAGCTGTGGCTACTGTACGTACTGGGAAGATTAGGGAACAAATGTCATAATGTCTTTGGATGTTCTCTATAAAGTCTGCAATAAGAACAGCTGCAATTTTGTATATATTAGATTGCAGGTGCTAGGAACTGTGTGACTTACACAGATCACCTGATATGGTTCTAGTAGTGAAACATAGGAGAATGTAATGGGTACATATAGGTTGCAGTGGAGGCAAAAAAGATTAACTGTCAGTAAATAAACAAACCATGCAGAAGTTTCATACAGAGAGATCCAATCTCAAGAAATTACACATTGCCGAAGTCACGGAATAGCATCAGGTTAAAATCTCAGACAGATTTACATCTTTGTAAAACTTAGATAATAGTGTGGATAACAACAGGATTTGGAAAACTGTCAGACAGAATATCAAAACTTCAGCCAAACAGACTCTTGGTTATTATGAACAGAAGTGGTACAAAACAAGGTTTGACAAAGAATGCTCAAAACAACTACAAGAAGCAAACTAAACTGCAATGGTTACAGGATCCAAACTATAAGCACTGACATGGCCTTTTTGTCCCTTTTAGCAGAGTAATTCTTAGCACAATAGGCAGTATCTCATGAGTAGTTTACTGATAAATGGGTCATCAGAGGTTTTCTGGGAGAGGAGACAGAAGTAGATGGAAAACTACATGGAACAATATCTCCAATTTTTGTTACTTCAATTGGACTCATCCATTCACTTACTTGTCAATGTTGCTGTAAAACCATTCATAGCAGACCCACTTGTGGGCTTTTGGAAGTTTCAGCAGGTTGCGCAACCTCATGCCAATTTTCTGCCCCACACGCCTGTCAGGGGATGTGTGAATCACTGAACTACTGGCACTTCCCTCATGTGCATCTGTGTGCTGAAACTCACTGGGCGGAACTGGTGGCTGATGTTTCTTTATCTGCAGTGCTTGCACTTTGCTACCTGATGCAGCCAAGGAAGCAGCTTTCCTAGCTGGAGAGCCCTTTGGACCACGCTTTGGTGATGAGCGTGGCAACAATGTATTGATAACATCATCATCAAAAAAGAGGCGATTCTTCTTACGGATACGAGCAGGCTGAAAATAATATGCTATGTCACACAAGAGGAATACAACATACAATTTGACACATATTTCTGAAGACAAATCTCAGCATTATTTCTACAGCACACAGAAAAATGCGGTAGTAACAGCAAGGTGAGAAATTAACTTCTGGCTTATAATGATGAAGTTCATGTATTGGGCAGAACATAAAAACCATAAAAACACACAGACCCTTGTATATACTAAAATTATAACATAAAACCAACTAGCAAATCTTTTTAAATGTGGAAAATCTCAAATATTAGGGAATCACAGTAAGAATTCAATATTCATGAAATAATTAGGAGCAGCTTGCAACTATTCAGCTGAGACTGTTTCCTTTACAGGCTGAGTCCAGAGAGCAGAGACCTTGTTGAGAAGCCAACAGCTGCCCAACTACTCAAAAATTCCCCACCATCTACGAAATCTGGAGGTTCATTAGTCACGTTCACAAGAGCCCATCTACTAACAAAAAACATAAAGATCAAGATAAACAAAACCATAATTTTACCTGATGCTTTATGGGGTGAAACTTGGTCTCTCGGGTAAAGGGATGAACACAGACTGAGGATGTTTCAAAATAGATGTCTGAGGAGTACATCTATCCCTAAGAGAAAGGATAATGAAAACTATATAATGATGAACTTTATAATTTGTACTAATCGTCAAATATCATCAGGATCATAAAATCAAGAAGAATGAAAAATACAGAATTTCAGTCAGAAAATTTGAAGGGGAGAGACCACCACTTTGGAGACCGAGACATAGATATTAAAATTCATCTTAAAGAAGTTGGATTTGAAGGTTAGACTGGATTCATCTTGCACAGGATGAAAAATGGCAGGCTCTTGTGAACATAGTAACCAGTCACTAGAATATTCTTGACCAGCTTCGTGTCTATTAGCTTGTCAAGGACACTACTCCATGGAGGACTTTACAATATGTACAGACAGGGCATAGCATCAGTAAATGCATGATTGTCAGTAGCCACTTAAGGTGGCATATGTCATGCAACCATTCCACAAGATCCGTCATGTAGCTGATCACAGGCTGGTCTTTGTATGGTGCCGCTCCCAAGAGCATGCCGGAGGGCAGACATAGCTCCTTCCTGAACGTCATGTTGATGGGGCATCATGCCTGTGGTCTCATAGGTGGATGCTCTTTAGGCCAGCAGGAAGAGGGGTAGCCTCTCATCCAAATGGCATTTCTCAGGTGCTCCTCTACACTTTTAACATAGCATTCCACCATGCTCTCCAACTGTGGATGCAGTGGAGTGGTCACATCTTGCACATTCCAAGGCCCTGTAACATTTCCTGCAGGAGTCACGACTCAAAGCCCTGGCCTTGGTCACTATTCAGTTCCCTTGGGACTCTAAATCAACAGAATAATGTTATTGGTCTGTAATTGTGACAAACTAATTTATCAACTTCTTATGTATCAGTGGTATGATTTCTTCACCCCACTGTGAAGGTATCTCTTCATCCTGCCATACCTTCAGTATCAGCTTCTGTATCCTTTGTTTCAGTGTTTGTCCACCAAATTTAATTAACTCTGGGGTAATGTTGTCTGGTCCAGCAGCTTTATTCATTCTGAGTCTGTTGATTATTGTACATACCTCACTGTATGTTGGAGGTTCATTACACAAGTCATTATCGCCTGCTGAGTCATTCATAGTATCAGGGATTTGGTCTGTTTCTGCCAAAGTGAACATTTCAATGAAATATTCCTTCCATCTTTCTAATACCTGCAGTACTCATATAATTAGAAAAGAAAAATATTGGGAAGGGGGATTCAAATGGCATTCAAAAACTCCACCATAATACTTGCACACTGCTGTAACATCCATGATTACTGTATATACCAGCAAGAAAAAGTAGTAAATTTCATATCTGTCGGTCTTCTCTGTTAAGTCTGTGGCAATAAGTAGGAAGCAAAACACTTACATTCTGATATAAAGGTTGTCCCTGTGCTTAACTACTTAAGCACCTATGCCATAAAGGTGTATGGGGAGTGGCTGTATAGATCCACTAATTCTTGACCTTGATACTAGTTGGAAGTGAGTTGTCAGCTTAATGCCCTGGCCACTTCACCCCAGGGAAAGAGTCCCTGGTACCCATTGGATAGGAGGCTAGGTGGGCCTCAGAATTGGTCTGGATAACATGAAGAAGACAAAATTCTTGCCCCTACTGGGACTTAAACTCTGACCCTTTGGTCATCCACCCTGTATACAGTTGCAATACTACCAAATGCACTATCCCAGCTACACACACCCTGCACATTAGACAAGGTGACACAAAGAGACTGGTTTCAGTTCATATGGTTTCTGCCACTGTTACCTGGATGTGGTGACCATTTAAGGTATTGATATTCTCACCATTCCCCGCCTGTTCAGCACAAGACCAGGCTGCTGGGGTGCTGGTCTGGGGGGCATCTCCTCCCCAATTCGCTTCAGACCCAGAGCAGCTGGCCCAAGGATAGGTGTTTCCTCCTGGTCCTGGTCCATTCCATTGCCCGTAGTCTCTTGCTTCATGTTACCATACTTCACACCTCCATTCTTGAAAGTCAGCAGTGCTGCTGCTGATTCATCTGCCACATATTATTAACATCAAGCATGACACCATGACAACTACAGGATGTATTGTAAAAGAAATGTTAAGTTGGAAAGCAGTAATCAAAGAATAGGAACTAATACTTTGGTAAGAGAACATGAAGCTTCAACACCACTAATGCCAAAACACATGAACTGAACACAGTTCTGAACCACTTCCATCCATCTCCGTAGCATACCTGCAAGGTGCCTAAATCTCTTGCCCCACTCAGGCCACAGAAAGAAGTCCCATGGATTGACATCCTCCACATCTCCCTTGAGCTGTCACACTTCGCTTGTCAATGTACTTGCTTATATTCCCCAATGGTAAGTGATAACCTTTGACAATAACAAATACTTTAAGGTGATTCAGAGATTCCAGTGGGGACTAAAAGAGTGGGAAGTCTCAATCATTGTCATCCATGACCACCCAAAGAACTTCTTTCTATGGCCACTGTACTGTGGCTACAAATGACACTGAAATACGAACTGTCACTGCTTCAGGGATATTGTTAACATTGCTCAAAGAATGTTTATAAGCTGTGAAATCTTAACATGTCTTCCTGTACTAGATGCTCCTTCCTTCTCCATTTTATTAACTTCATTAATATAATCAACATACTCCATGCCACACATATTATCCCTACAAAGTTCCACTTCCTAGTGATTTGATTTGACCTTCCTAATGGCAAGTTCGAAAGAAAAATTTATGAACAATGACGATAAGGCGCCTCATAGTTTCAGATCATTCTGAATAAGAACTGCATCTGATTCATATTTACATACATAGTTTTGTTCAAGGGCATTTCAATTAGCCTACATTGTTTCAAATTTTAATTAAAATTATGTACAACACCTCTCTCTCAACTCAGAAACTCCTCTGGTGTCTAAAGTCTAATGAACTGTCACACTGTACTCGCATCTGGCTCCAGTACCTGGCAAATACTGATTATCAGATGAGTAATTTGTCTGTCATGCCAAAATTCACACTGATGATCCATTCTAATTTTGTCCAATGACATCAGAACCACTGCATTATTGTTGATGGTTGTATTATTATTATTACTATAACACCAGGTAGTACCCACTTCAAGGACACAGCTTATATAAAAATATAGAATGTCACTTTGCGATTAGCAAAGTTCATATCCCCATACCATAGCAACAAAATATCCAAACATAACTTCAATGTATAGGTGACATTCAATTTCGAATTTTAAAAGTTTAAGCGATATTCTTCTGTACGCGAAGTTGATCTTGGCAAAATTTCAAAAATAAGAAATGTTCACAATAAAAAAATGCATACAGGCTAAATGTTATAAAATATGTCTTTGTAATAACACGTAGGCTAAGTTAGCAACACATAAAAATATACAGTACGGATTTCAAACATATCACTGCCTCAAGGAAGAATACTAACTTTCAAGTTCATCCGCCATGTTGACGTAGTTCGGTAACATATGTAATGAAGATAGCCAACGTTACCAAGTAAATATTTTCGGTAATTCAATATAAATGTTCAATTAAATGCCACAGTATTATATTGATAAATGTTTATAGATATATAATGACAGCTTTCTCGTCTACTCTTAAGGCGCTTTTCTGTAAGTTGCATTAGTTGTAGTACTCATATGTATTTGTGCATTAAAAACATTGGAATTCTTAATGACGGTATCACTGCTCACTGTGCTTTAAAGTGCATTGTGGGATATACGGGCCAATTCACGGGAAAGTAGAATGGGGCCGTTAGTCAATGTTCATAATGTGTTGAAATTTGTATGATAACAAATCTCGGAAATTGCGGTTGTGTTGCGGTTGCCAGTTTCCTTGGTGTGCCCTCGCCCTAGAGTACGCAAGCTATACCTGGGGTTTGAGTGCATGTTTATTTTATTGTTTTACTATATTGTAACAACTGTCAGGGGGATGTAAGTTATTAAGACGTAAGATCTGGTAGAATATTATGAATGGGAGAATGTGTCAGGGAATTTAATACCCGGGCAGAAGTGAACCATATATGTTAAATATGTTTTGGCTTGCTTTAAGACTGGCGTGGCCTGCTCTCATACGGTTTATTGACACGAAGGCACGGTGGTTCATTTTTATCTCTCGGAACCATGGAGACGAGCCATTCCTATAGTACCTTTCTCTTCTGTCTCGTTTGGTGTTTTAATAAAATCTGTGAAATTCGTTTTTGCATTTCTTTTTCCACTGCGTTTTGAGATCTCCATCTGGTAATAGCAATTGACTATCTCTGCCTTCTTTGATTGCTTTGCCTCCAAGTTGACCCTCTCATTAACTTCAACTCCGCAATGTCCCGGGATCTAGTAAAATTCGATTTTTTTTTCTCGCGATTCCAGTCTCTCTATTTTATCTTTAAGCATATGCGTAATGTGTGATGTGTTCGTCGTTGTAAAGGCGTTGCTAATGCCTTTTAACATACCTGCTGAGTCTGAGAAAGAACTGCAGTGATGCCACAAAAGCATTAATGCTGTCATCTGTGTTCAGATGCAAGTTGATAAGAAGGTGAGCCTGTCTGGAGAGTAAGCAGCCAACCTCACTCGAGCATTAATTATTTTTTTTTTTAATTCGCATAGTGGGGGGTGGAGTCCAACTGGGTCCACTCAGCACGACAGACTGATTGGCCTATTATAGTCTGCCCCGGGTGATTATGATGGAGAATTTGTTGTAATAAAAATTGGCAGGGGAAACTGAAGTACTAAGAGAAAACCTGTCGCAGCGCCACTTTGTCCACCACAAATCCCACTTGACCAGACCCGGCATTGAACCCAGGCCACCGCGGTGGGAAGCCAGTGACTAACTGCTTGAGCTATGGCACGGCCCTGAGGTGGAGCATTAGGAGAGGTCCCTAAGGCCAAGGGCATACAGAGGAAACTGGCAACTGCAACGCAACAGCAATTTCCAATAATTGTTATCAGCCTGAATTGAACACATGTTACTCAGTGGGGCAGCACAAATTGAAGAAACGGCAACACAAGTTTCCTCAATTTTTGCTGCTCCATTCACTAAATCGTGTTGAACTCACATTGATAAGAATTCTCTGAAAATGTGGTTGCGTTGTGGTTGTCAGTTTCCATTGTGTGCCCTCGTCCTAAGAAAGAGGCTGCAGTGGAAAATTTTTAGGAGCATCGCGGTATGGGGACTGGCATGTAGCCGTAATGTTCTGTGGTCAGCCGAAGAAAGGCACCTAGGGCCATGGTGGATCCCAGAAGAATTTGGCCACTACCCAAGGCCAGTTTACCTGCCGTTTCATTCCTGCATGGCATAAGAGACACTGTCATCTGGGAAGCAAGGGGAATGTAAACATGGCATTCAGGGAGACCCTAGGGCTGGAGATCACAAAGAGAATAGCCGGATCTTCCATCACAATTAAAAAAATGAGTGTATATTATGGAGAGGTCGGCCCCCTCTGAAACAAAAGAGACCATTAACAACAGATCAACAGATTAAGGACAGTGGCTGTAGAAGCACTGACCTTCTTTCAGAACTGTTGCACTCACTGATCAGTAAAGGAGGAGGAGGATGATAAACCTGGACTGATTGGCACCCTATGTGGGAGCTGCCCAGGTCAAGCAGTCTTAAGCAGAGAGCAGTTGGCCAGTTAATTCCATGGATACTGAGCAATGGGGACAAAGGTGAGATCAATCACAGACTCCACAAACACAACCTGTAAGATACCATAATCTACCATACATGACAAGGAACACAGAAACTAACATCATAATGACGGGGTCAAATATATATATAAATTCTAAACAAAATTACAAGTATCATAAAGATTTTAATAATTAACACTAATATGGATCCATATTGGGACAATTCAATAATGAGTGACATATTTAAGAATACTGCCTGATGATGATCCAAATATGGATTGAAACGTGTAGCAGGAACTAAATAAAACCAGTGTAACACAGTGATATTACATTGGTTTAATTTTTGATAAATTTGTTGTGTTGATGGCCTAAAAAACCACATATAAGAATTCAGTCCATACCTTAGTGGAAACACATTAAATCTCTGCTATAAAGACCAACCAGTTACTGCCCTTTAGGGAAACAGTCGCTGTTAACTGTGGGAACCATATGGAACACACGAATACATTCTGTGGGCAGAATGCAGAGTCTTATTATGTTAAAATGGTTGGTTGGCTTTCGAAAGGTTAAAACACAGCTCGTAGTGCAGAGGATTAAAACTGCCATAGGAAATGTGATGATATTCTGGCAAGTGCCATGTTTCAGAATTCCTGTACTACATAGCATCTTTTCACTGAGCTTCATTTGCTGTTGTGCTGGTCCAAGTGTGGCATGGAGTCAGGGGCATTGCTTTTTGGGGTACATCATCATCCCTCAGAATGATCTCATGTTTGCTGTACTATGTACATTGTTTTGAATCTTTTTTATTTTGTCACTTATCAGACTGGTAACACCACCTTCACATTACATACCCATGTGGCCACAGCTTGTATGACAAAATATCATAATCTGTGCATTTACAAGATGCATAAGAACATAAAAACTTTCCAAGCTCTCTGGGGTAGCATCTGATATCTTTGCTGCAGCAGATAACAACCCGCTGAGCATAACTGCAACCACACATGCACACTCACACTCTCACACACACATCTTTGGTATGGAACTTAGCAAGGAACAAAAACAGAGTCAGAGCATGACAGTGTGATGCAGACACACAACACACACAGATCTGCAGTAATTGTGTTTATATGTGGAGATGACCTACATACGTCACACATTAATTATGCATAAAAATATATGGAATTCTGGCTTTTGAGGTTCAGCCACATCATATGTTGTCGCTGTTCCAGCATTTCAGTGTGTACTGCACTTGCCATCTTCATGATGAAACGGCTTCAACATACAAGACTAAACCCTGAAAGCTGAATTACATGTTGCATGCTGCAAGAAATCAAATGACAAGTGTGTATGAAGTTATCTTCACACTCGGTCACCTGTTCATATGCTGAACTGAACTGGCATGGCAACTGCAAGAGTTCAGCCTGGGTAACTGCTTATAATTTGCTAGCTAACGAGAACTGTGACCATGAAACTCAAATTCATATTTAAACCTGGCAACATGTAACTGCATAATGTCCTTTTATAGTGTATTTTCTGATGAATTCGACTATTTTTAAGAAATTCCCTGAATGTACATCTTAAATCAGCTACAGGAAACAAATTACATGAAATCTTGCAGCATTTGTCAAATGAGATACAGGATTGTGTGTCTGCCTCATGCTCTTCACTGTTCTTACTGCTAAGAGATCAACAGGAGTCATGCTCCAGTAAATGTATACAAACATGCACAACAGACCTTCTTCACAGCTGAAAACACAAACCCTGCAAAGCAGGTGTGTAGGCCTGTCTGTAAAAGTGCAGAAATATCATCTTGGGCTTTGCAAATGTTCGTCATATAGCACAGATAACCGCAGAGGCTGTCACAAGCACCACCTGCATGAACACGCCACACAAAGGCCCCACGTCAAGTAATGAGTAATGAGTATTATATAGGACTTGAGGTTCTCACACTGGTAGTTATGAAGATTTCTATCTTCTGAGATATAATGCTGTTATCCAGTAAAAGTCGATCCATGTTTCATAGGGACATGTCGTCTCCATCTTCAGAACTGAAGAATAAACTAAGCAAGTCTGCTCTGCTTACTACCTAATGCATGTTCCTCTGAAATGTCGGTTAACTTTCAACAGACTACACAGTGTTACATAACATAAGACAGCAATGAGTATTATGTCCATGGCATAGAAAGACAGCAGCTGACAGGATGAGCCTAGTGGGTTCCTCCAATTCCTTGAGTGAGTGAATTTTCCAGCACAATGTCAAACTCATCCAGTGACTCAAGAATCTGTCGCAGGAAAGTCAGCAGTGTTGGGCTGCGGAGGAAAGACTGCTCCTCGTACATCTCAAGTGTCACACAGCATAAAGACAGGGGTGTCAACATTCGTGACAGCAGGTGTTCTCTAGCGACAAGAATCAAGCAACAGTAAATTATCATTGGCCCAATAGCACCCTCTCAGACACTTCACTAAAAGTAAAGTAAAGGTATTCCTGTAACAGGCTATGAAGGCCCATAGGGTTGAGACGGTGAGGGTTCCACATTATCTAGACCATCGGCTCAAAGATGGCGGTAAGGTTGTCAGCCTTACGCGCCGGCCGCACTTTACTCCCCAAGAAAATTATTTATTTAATTCCTGGTACAACAAAGAAATATCCAGATCTATTCTCACATAAATTTTATAATCTCTCAAAATTACTGAATAGATTTTTACTGCTGCGAATTGATAATTCTAGCATATACAATACTAAGAACATTATATTTGTTTACAGACAGTCTGCTATTTTATATTGCTCATGAGTACAAAATTTCCATACATATCAAACAATCCATGTTTGTGCTCTGTCACAAAAGCAGTAGGGAAAGGGGTGGCAGTAATACCCACCTGGCACATAGGCATACAAACAACTGGAACTTCCCATCTTTGCCAAGAGTGTGACTTGTGCTTCCAATCTGGTTGACCAGATTGCAGTAGCAATGCAGTATTTGCTTCTCTGAAGGATGTGGGGTCATGTCTCCATCTGAATCCAGGAGGGTGGCTTCAAACTGTTCCTTGGCACGCACTGCAAAAGGAAAGTTTCCAGAAACACAGCCATGCCATGCTGGGACAACAACACAACTGTCTCCTGTAAGCTGAAAATTTCATCTCTGCACTTTGAAATCATGCCACTCTCTGTTTTTCCTTCAGAGTGAAGGCCGGATTTTACACTCATACAATCAAAATTTGTAGAATTATCATTTTATGTCTTAGTTTTATGGAAGAGAACATGAAAGATTTACAGCTGAACAACAGACGTCATTTCCCATATTTACTCTTTTAATTTCAGTTTTAACATGGGCTTGTCACTGATTCTTTAAAGGTTCGCTGGACTTGGCCCAATGTCTGAAGAATATATCTAATACATGGGGATTTGCTATACTCCTGTCTTCAGGTGACTGGTTGTCATTAAACTGTCAGATTTGTTTTCACTTTCTCATAAATGTTGTTTATATGAGAAGGTACTGTGACGGAAAAGAAACAAATCCTGAGATTCTGACAAATTTACATGTTCTGAGCCTGGTTTCTGGTATGCTATCTGCCCATGTGTGTTTGTGTATGTAAGACTATGTAGCCTCTGAACAGTTGGACATACATTGATTAAATTCTAGTAATTTATAGAGATTATACCCGTATATAAAAGTGCATTGGTCCAATCTTCAGGAAATGGTGCGTGCATTAGAGGCCTAAACGCAAAATGTTGATTTTCTCAAAACCTGTTCTACCAGTCATGTAGATTTCACTGTTGTTCAGTATTCAGCAATGAACAATTGTCTCCTGAGCAACAACTGATTTCCTTTCCATAGAAATGTGGACAAGATAAATCATATATACGAACATATGCCCAGTGTCTTTGAACTGATTTTCATTTCAAAAATTGTGGTGACAGGAAGGACTGGACCCAGGACGTTTCCAATACTATGCTAGTATGCCAACTGTTTCAGGAACTCTACTTATGCCACACATACTGAAGTGTTACTGGTTAATTCTTCTGTGTGGGTATTGAAATGCTTCACTTGCAAGTGGCCTGCAGTACCCATTTAATTTTTGCTCTAAAATAGTTCATCCTTCATAAATTCGGAACTGTGTGAGATGTGTGAAATCCCCAGAACAGGTGCATTTAGAAGCTTACCTTATAACGTAAGCATGCTGTATACAGCAGTGGATGCAACTGGATTAGAAGTTATGGTTTGTATGGTAAGACTTCAAACATCCACATGAAAATACAACCCTACTTCAAATTCACTGCACCAATACATGGATTCTCTCCTTTTGCCATGTTTAGCGCTGGCCACATTTTCTCTGAAGTTTCCTTTTTTTCTGGTGGCACTAATGCACTCCAGGATATGCCATTCTGTGAGTCTTGTAGGCGGTGGGTCAAAAGGTGGACGGCTGTGTACAGGACGAGGAACATGAGAAATGTGTTTTTTCACACGGCCTTGTGCTAGTGAAAGCCTGAATTTTAGCTTCTGCTGTTTGGGAGTGACCAGTATATGATCATTGTATTGTGTACTGCTTGAATTGTCTCTTGAATAATTTCAGATACCACTAGGTACCTTTCTTTTGTTCCGGCAAGTATGAGATGTAGCAATTGATCCTTCACATCGATCCCAAACTTGGTGACAATGCAATCGCAAATAACCACAGGCTTTGTTTTTTCATGGTTCTGTTTATTTATGGCCACACACATTTTGTCTTTGCAGTATGTAATAACACAGACACACACTTCTTGTCTTGCCATGCAAGAACTGCCACATCTCCTGAATGCTCGCTATAATGCGCTCCTTTCTTCAGTTTCTTATTTTTCACTATAGGAGAAGCACTTTTTATGTTAGCATGTGAAGTTCCACCACAGCCTATTGTCTTGGACTTCATGAATTGAGCCAACTCTGGTAAATTATAAAAACTGTCCATCCTAACAGTGTGTTCATGACCAAGGAGATGTTCTAATAGTTTTACTACAATTACCGCAGTTACTGTTTGTTTCTGCAGCCAAAGACTGATATGGCAGCGCCATGCCTCATGCCTCATCCAGTGTAAATGAGAAGACCAAACATAACTGGAGCTAGACTCATATAGTTCATATGTTCCATGTTCTATGTCTTATGTTTATGTTTCTTTCTCCTTGTTCATCACTACTGTTATCATTCTCACTGTCACTGGTCACACGGGTTCCTGAAATCACCAGTTGTATATAGTCACTGCCAAAAGTACCATCATCATCCAAACTAAATTCACCAATATTTTCATCGTGTAAACCTCCATCAAAAACTTGTTCTTGTTCAAGCTCCATGAGCCCATGAATTGCTGATGGACCAGCCATGGTCACTGTGAGTCACATGTTTATATTTAAGCTGCATGCTCAGCTGCAGGAAATACAAGGTTACTGACACATGAACAGAGAATTCATTCATTTCACAACAGGCCAATGGAAACCTCATCCTATATGAATTACCTGTTCCTTATTTACAGACTAGAGGATGTGGGGTTACAGCTAACATACCGTATATATTAAACAGAAGACAGAGCAATGAAATGCCTGACATAATACCCATGTTGAGCTCTGCTGACGAGTTAAGCAAACTTGCTGGTCATTCACCACTGTTCTGTGACAACTGTGTTACAGCACACAACGATATTTGGAAGCTTTAGAAAAATTATTTTCTGAAGGAAACTTCTGCTGAACTTCTAAGAATTTGTTTAGTTCCTTATGGTAGTTCTATGTTTGCCCAACAGTTCACAGAGCTACCACTGTATGCAACTAATTCAACTCCAACCCCTCCTGCACCTATCAGTAATTTGACAGGGCAGACTCCTTTTTTTTCGTTAAATCCAAACAACAGCTGGTTACTGCATTCATGAGAGTCAGCCACTGGATTCCATCCTGAGCCCACAGGTTTCATTCCACACACTTGCACCCACTTCATTAAACACAGATCTCACAAATGCCCCACCCATTTCGTTGTCCTTCCTTGAATCATCCTAAAATGTATGGTGAAGGTACAAATTACAAGGATCATCATGAAAGCAAAGACCATTTGTGCATAGCACTTGCACAGGTCAACATATTGCACCATTTTAAGGTACTGGACCTCAGTAGTCTTCTAATAACAAGTCAAATGAATGACATGCTGATTCTATCATTTTGCAATTTTTTGTAGTATTTAAAAATAAATAATAAAATCAAGAATTCTGCCGACAGTGAAATGTGAGCTGTAATTTGGTTTTTGAATGATGACTTTGCCTGGACATTTTTTCCCATCCTCCCTACAACTACCTGGACTTGGCTCCAAGTGATTTTCACTTGTTCACACACTTGAAGCAGTTCTGGGCAGAAGCCGTACGGGTAGCGATGAAGAAGTGAAGAAAACGGTCAAAGACTTGGTTCAATGGACTGGCGGCAGATTTCTACAATGCAGGATACAGAATCTCATCACATGATATGACAAGTGTCTGAATCTCAGTGGGATTTTCTAGAACAATGATTTAAGGTCTGTAGCAATGATGTAAACTAATTTTTCTTTTTAATTTCATTAATTTATTGTTTTTCAATCATCAAACTGCTTTACTTTCTGGACAACCTACATATGAAGCTCCTCATTATGCAGTTATCTCCAGCCACCTGTCACTTCCTTCCTTTTGGGTTTTAATAATCACCTCAGTATCCTGTTCTCAAACTCTCAGTTTATATACTTCCTTTAACGTGAGAAACCAAGTTTCACAGCCATATGAAACAATAGGCAACACTGAAGTTCTGTATATTTTATTCTTTATGTTATTAGATAGTGGGTGAGTAGACGAATGATTCTGAACTTAATGGCGGTAAGCATTCCAAAAATTTGATCTGCTCTTAATTTCATCATGAACATAATTATGATTAAATATTTTAACACTGCCACATCTTTTAAGGATATGTTAGCTATCTTCATGTTATGGTTTTGTATTGTATTCTGTTAATCAGACATAAAATCACTGTGTACAGTTCTACAGCAACATTCTCATTAGCATCTATCAGGTCCATTATTGTATCTGCATGACATTCATAACTCTACGAACTAGAAATCTCTAACACTACACACTGTAACCACTTTACTTTGAATGCTGCACTGAATCAGAACACTTTACACCAAATCATGTCACTATGAGTATCTCAAATGCCACCTGAATTTCTCTTTTAAATTTGAAAAACTGAAATAAATCTGATATTTTAAGTAGATTCTGTGATAGCCTGTCACTTACAGAAGTAGTCCCAGAGGTAAAGATTGCGTCCAAAGAGGCGGGTTGACTTGAAGCCTGTAAGGAATGCCTGCTCCAGACAATACACAAGGCCTGTCTCCCCACACAGGAGCAGTGTTAGGGTGCTACGTTCCTTATCGTGCTTGCGATGATACAATAACTTGACAATGCTATTCACTGCATCACCTGAAGCAGTACAGAACAGGTAATGAGCAACTTGGCAGTCACAAGAAATGTTTATTTCTCTCTAGCCAACTAAGCAACTAACAAAGGTTACACGGCCTGAGAACCTCATCACTAATACCACTCAACCCTATCCTAATCCACCTCAAACACAAGATGTCCTGTGAACTTCACTGCCTCTACCTTAAGCCAGATGAAATACATCACCATCATAACTGAACCCCATCCTGAGCTGCCTCCTGTGAACTCTCAAGTTGAAATTGCCAAGGCTGGTGTTCACATGCCTCACCAGCCGTCATGTGCTGTAGCAATTAAGTTACTTCACTTTACATTATATCTCCGGCTATGTGGCAACCAACTGCTAATCTGAATAGCATACTGCAGGATGGTTTGGTATTATGAACAAGGAAGATTCGTATCTTATTTAATAATGCTATCACTACAGATTTTAACAATGTGTGGGACTAGGCCAGATGTCTCATATGCTAATGCTTCCAACTCATATTCTGGTGGTAGCTTGAATTTTGGCAGAGACATGGCTACCCTGATTGAGGTTTTCATTGCTTTCCTCAGTCCCTCCAAGAAAATGCTGGGATAGTATTTTCAATTACGTTATAACCGCTTCCTTCCACATCCTTATCAGTACATTATTCAGTCATACTACCATTCAACACTATTGTGATGAATATATTGCTAAACAATGCTTCGGTAAACATATTCTCAAGGTTACACAGTCAACAGTGGGACTTCTATTGCTAGGTAGCAAGTCCCCAAACATAGATTCCCATGGAAACAAATATTAATGAAGACATATTCCTGTGACAACAGGAGAATGACAACTAACTGTTCGATGTGGTGACCTACATTTGGGTCACCAGGAAGTTATAAGAGAGTCGTAATTCATTCAGAAGGAGTTCAATGAGTGAGAAGTGATTTTTCATTTGTCATTTGTCGTAGTAGAAGAGTAAACACTAGTGGTCCAGTAAAGAATTGAGTGAGTTGTAGCCAGTCATTGATTGTTAACGGTTATCATTGACTGTAACTGTAATAGAAGTGCCAATAAATCGAATCACCTAATCTAGAACCCATTATAACTAGTCATGCAAACCCTGAATATGTGACACTATATAGTGTGAGCAACTGAAAACGTTGATAAATAAACCACAAATAAATGAACTATAACACTTACAAGATATGAGGATGTATACATACATAAACTGAGAGGAACTTAAGAAGAAGCAATCAGAAGACCATACAAAAGCTGTGCCTATGAGTTACAGAAACAAATGTTAATTGCCTCACCCAGCATGTGTTGGATTTCTGCCAGAGAAGGGCGAGCATCTTGTGATCTGCGAGGCACACTGGGGCTGTGGCAACGAGGTGGGGGTGTGCGACATGTCTCTACAAGCTCATCACTGTCCACATCACGAGGCACCAGCTCACCAACCAGAAGGCGCTCTGTTGAGTCGTCATCAATGCCTCGTCCCAGCCACCGGCCACAAGGGAACCTGCTGGCACAGTCTTGAGTCAGACATACAGACAGGCAGCTCTGTCCAGAGCATTAACCTTTAAACGCCGGACTTCTGAAATAGTAGTAAGCTTGAGCTGGCCGGAGTTTATTTAAATGCCCACTGCTGGTGCGTGTTTAAATGCCCGTTGCTACTCTGCGTTTAAATGTCCGTTTCTGTTAGCACGCCTAAACAATTTTAAGCATTGTGTTTAAAAATGCTGTATCTAACTCAATATTTTTTATACAAATTATACTCCATTTTCAATTTTTGTCTTTTAATTTTGATGAGTACTGCAAAAATGATTTCTCAGTTCTTCACAGAGTTGTTCTGCATTACAAAATCATTTCTGTTTGTAACATTTGACAAATTTTAGCAGTCCCTGATGTCATAAAACAGATGGAAGCAATAAAATCAATTGGTCTTCTGCTAGCACTGCTTACACTCTTCGGATTTTCGAATCTTCTGACTGAAGGTCAGAAGAATGAAAGAATGGCTATTCAAGAGAAAGCTAGAGGGGTCCCTTCTTCAGTGCTAAGACCTTCCGTTATAGCTGCAAAAGCTTATTGCCCTTTCTATGGGCCTGAACAGACAGCTTGCATAGCGGCTGAGATTCAGAGTGTGGTCTGTTTTCTGTGCGTGCTTAGTGAAATCGAATACTGTAGTTTTATTTCAGCCTATATATACATCAAGCAGATAACAACAAAAAAGGTATGTACATCGAATTTTACTATATATTTTTA
This sequence comes from Cryptotermes secundus, assembly GCF_002891405.2. Lineage (NCBI taxonomy): Eukaryota > Metazoa > Arthropoda > Insecta > Blattodea > Kalotermitidae > Cryptotermes > Cryptotermes secundus. Next base: position 78,847 of record NW_019725849.1, read on the forward strand.
ACGTATTAATCTGCAGAATCTGTAATAAAAGTACTGGCTCATCGATGAGTTTGGGCATAACTCATACATATACTCTTTTTGTTGTTGTTCACTTAGGTATCATTTTAATTTTTCTATTAGGGCTTTACTCAAGTCTGTCTGGTAATTACTACATTTAAAAATAAATGTTTAGGACTGTGCATGTGTTTCTACTAGCGGCGTGTGCGCGTGCTTCCCCTAGCGGAGTTTAAATGTCCGCCTGGCCAAAACAGGGTACTTTGGCCACGACGACCTTACTCACCACCGGCACAAATGGGGCACTTCGGCACTTAAAGGTTAATAACCTGACAAAACATTAATCTTAAACTGTACTGGACAACTTCACATGACATTGCAAATCTGGAATTAAAAAAAAAAGAATCAAATCAAAGTTACACTTCAAGAGTTTGATAAACCTGCACCCTCAAATAATTTCTCAAACCATATCAGCCATTCTGGGTTGCCGTTATACTTCAAAATATAAATTCAGTTTCAATAATATTATATACATATTAGTTGAGAGCATTTTTTTTTTAAGTGGGCAGTTCAAACACACTACAGTAATATAAAGATTCCATTGGTATACTCCATCTACTATGGCAACAAAGGTGTGTTATAGGCAGTCAGTGACAAAGAACATACATCATCACTAGAAAGTTAAGCAGATTTTGTTTTCAACATACTTCCAGTATTCATACGGTAGTGGGAAATTTAAACATAAATACACAGGATGTGTCTTCCAGTAGATTGGCTACAGGAGCTATGACATGCATATGAACCTTTCAGGTTTAAATGCAAGTACTTACAACTTAGAGTAGCTAAAATCATACTGCTTTTCACAATCCTAAAGTGAAAAATATGACCACTACCATGTCTAACATAAAGTACCGTTATAAAATTATTCTAAAAAAAATGACAACTGGCTATGAGTTGGAACCAGTATAAGTGTCAGTATGACTACCATTTCACCAACTTTTCTACCAGTTTAAAATTTTCCCCTGAAAGCCAGAGGGTTGGAGAAATTATAAGTCTTTTACAGTATGCACTCCAGCATCCTTAGCAATGTTACAGGACTGCTAGATTGTGGTGTAACACTTCATAAATTGAAATGTTCTCTTTCGACAAGGAACATTTCAAATTGGACTGTATTTATGGCACACATCTAATAACTGTACACAAAATGTCAGTAAATATCTCTTAGCAATAACCAGTACTGTCTACTAACAGGGTTTGGCTTCAGGCCAGTGTCATCTACTGAGAACAGTTTGTATATATTCAAAACTCTTCGCCAATCGCCATCATTAAATCAAAAATATTTCCACTATCAGCATATGTTTCTGTGTTCAAGGTATGAAAAAGCTTATCATAAAAAAATATGGGAACTGAAAGATTAATAAATGGAAAGATCATCATTACTTCAATGTCTGAAATGTTTAGTACATAGATAAAGCAAGTCTACTTAGAAACCATGTACACGTCAAAGTTATGATGTATATTATATTTAAGCATCCTGTTGCACTCCATACGATAAATGATATAAACTCCGTCTCAAGTGCAAACAATATATTTTGTGTCTTTGATCTTGCTCCCTACACTACATGTTTCGGCCTCAGACGGCCATCATCAGGTGTATAACACTCATGTCGCTGTCACACTGCACCCAGTTCAAAATTTAACATCTAAAACACTTTCCCTGTCATTATCAACTTCTACTTCGTTGATAGCTGTCCACCCGTAGATTACTTCACACACGTTAATTTTGAGTTTATTGTAATAGCACCATAATAAAATCTTTAGTTCTAATTTGCTTACGTGAGCACACGTAGTAAAGAATAGCAGCGGCACGCACACAGAAAGACTACACAGGATAACACCTATACAGTGTGGAAACAAGAACTAGCCGCTGCAGCACTTCAAACACAGGGCGAATAACCCTAACAATTTTAAAATTTTAAAATTTGGACAAGAATTTAAAGGTTTAAAATTAGAACTAAAGATTTTATTATGGTGCTATTACAATAAACTCAAAATTAACGTGTGTGAAGTAATCTACGGGTGGACAGCTATCAACGAAGTAGAAGTTGATAATGACAGGGAGAGTGTTTTAGATGTTAAATTTTGAACTGGGTGCAGTGTGACAGCGACGTGAGTGTTATACACCTGATGATGGCCGTCTGAGGCCGAAACATGTAGTGTAGGGAGCAAGATCAAAGACACAAAATATATTGTTTGCACTTGAGACGGAGTTTATATCATTTATCGTTATGATGTATGTTTGCCAGTGAACTCTCTCCTGAGCCTCTTAGTTTTGGTCCTCTTCAATTATTAGACCTATTACAATGCCAAGCTTTAGCTCTGCAGATCTGACATGACTACTCACTTGTATGTGTGTCCAGTGACTTCATTGCGCACAACTACGTGTTCCACCATCCACTTAGGGGAAGGCCCAGAGTTGTCATGTCCAATCCTCAGCGTTGTGAGGATGCCCAGGTTCTTGTGCTGCAAGGCAACAGTAGCCTTGTGATATCACGGTACAACACTACACTGCTACATTGCATGCTGTACAAACAGCCTTGTGATATCACCTTACAACACTACATTGCTACATCACATATTTTATGAAGATTATGAGTAATTTTCAGGAAGTAGAAATTCATGAACAGAGTAGAATGCAAGGTGTGTATTTAAGTATCTTTCAGCACTACTTTAAATTGTGTCTTTTCAGTCACAAAACTTTTGAAACAAGGTGGTAGATTGTTGAAAATTTTTATTTCAGCATAGTCTGCACTTTTCTGAAAACATGACAGGTTGGAAATTGGTCAATGAAGAGGGTGCTTGTTTTTTGTGTTAACAATGTGTACAGCTGAATTACTCTGAATATTTTTTGTTATTTATAACAAAGTTCACTTACACGAAATAAAAACTCCAGGGCCCCACGAGGGATTGGCACTGGGGACGTTTCACCAAGTGTACCTGATACTGCAACCCATGAATTAGCCGAGGTGGTGGCAGCACTTGTTTTTCTGGAGGGGAATATCACCACACGGTAAGGTAGCTCTGTCAGATAGACAAAAATCAGTGTAAGAGGTGGAAAGCTGTGCTGCCAGCAGCCTGCTGTATAGCACATGACTGGCAGACACAGTGCAGGTAGATCCATTAGTAGGTAACATCATCATGGGTGTTAGGGAAACACAAGAGGATGGAACTGGCTTCGGACAGAGTGATGCTGAACGTACTCACTGGTGCCAGTGTAAGTGTTGGTAAAGCAGAAGTAGTCGACAGCATTCAGAGTCAGCAGGTGGTAGAGAAACTGCTCCTTCTCATCCTCGCAGCGGAGGAATGCATAGCGCTTGTACTGGCTCCTGCAACCATAGCAGAATTATCAAACCCAGGACATCTACTTGGGGAGCCATAGTGTGATGCAGATTATCGAGCCATACCTGAGCAATGCAGAATCAGAAAGTAGAGTGCGAAGGTGCCTGGACAGGAGTTTCTTCTCCAGTGACAGTCGCACCCATGCTCTTGCATAGCCAATGTGTGTCTTGATGTCTGTCATTGCCTGCACATTCCTACAAACATAGGAATTTTAATCATAACCATTTCAGTGGAAGAACTTTGAGACTGCTTTGTATCTTGGTCACTTAAATGACATATATGCTCAAGATAAGGAGCAGAAGCAGAAAGTATTAAGGCAATCACACATGAAGGAAACTGGCAACCTTAACTCTGAAGAAAGGCCATCCATTTTGAGTGGGAAACCAATTTCCTGACTAGCATGTGCCACACTGAGGAAACTTCTGTTTGATCAGTTGCCATGTCATCTCAAATGGGTGTGTTCATCTGACTTAATCTTTAAGAGACCAACTTGACCATATGTTAGTCTTCACACTGTATTTTCAGACGGCCTGGCAAACCATAGGCTGGTCTCCTTGGTATTACTCTGGACTGCCCAGCAGGAAACATGTAAAAAAAGTCTCTATGGGTAATATTTCTTCTGATAAGTAATGCTGTGCGGTGTGATAGAAGTCCATCGACATTTTGGACAAACGTACTGCCTGCATTTCAGGCTTGAAGAGTAAGACAAGTAAACAACCAGCAAGACTGAGGCAGCGAACAGAGCCTATGAAGAGAACTGCTGTCTCATACACAACCCCATGTTGTCTGGTAGATGTCCACTAACATTCTGTGGCAAAGAACTGCCCCCATCTTCAGGCTTGAAGAGTAAGCCAAGTAAACAACTAGCAAGAAGTAGGTTTTTTTTTTAATTCGCATAGTGGGGGGGTGGAGTCCAGCTGGGTCCACTCGGCATGTTGGCCACTGATTGGCCTATTGTACCTGCCCCAGGTGATTATGATGATGGAGAATTTGGTGGAATGAAGATTGGCAGGGGAAACCGATGTACTCAGAGAAAACCTGCCCCAGTGCCACTTTGTCCACCACAAATCCCACTTGACCAGACCCAGGCTTGAACCCGGACCACTGTGGTGGGAAGCCAGCGAATAACTGCTTCAACTACGGTGTGGCCAAGAAGTAGGTAACAAGCAGAGTCTATGAGTAGTAGTATCTTCTGGTATATACAGACAGTTCAAACAATCTTTTTGCATATTCTGGGTTGAATAGTTGGTCATGTGAGAATCTGACAAGAAGCTATCCCTGTAACAGGCTGTGAAAACCCATAAGGTTGTGAGATGCCGAGGCTCCCATATTTTGTCTAGACAACTGGCTCACAGATGGCAGTAAGGTTCTCAGCCTTATGTGTTGGCCACCCTTTAAGCCCCAGGAAGATTCCTGGCACTCATTTCTGTTAGAGGCTGAGTTGACTCCAAGGCCATAGTGCGGCTGGAAGGATTAGGTAAACTGAAAAATCCACCTCATCAGGATCTGAACCTGCAATCTTCAGGCTTGTAGCACAGTGCCTCAATGAACTATACTACCGCATGCCCCCAAATATGAAACTATGCACAATTTTTTAGTAAATAATAGGATCACAACAAGTACGTACAATACCTATATTTTTTCATATAGTTCCTTGTCCTTTTCAAACACACTTAGTCCAGCTGTCCATAAGCTTCTGTATGCTCTCAGAAAAAGATGTTTTTGGTTGAGTGACAAGCCACATATGCACTACTTCTTTCAATTCTTGTTCACCGGTGAAATGGCAGCCTCTCAGACTGTATTTGAGTGGACAATACAGGTGACAGTAATGAGGAGCCACATCAGGATAACATGGAAGATGCTTCAACACTTCAAAATTCAGGTGGCAGAGACTTCAATGCTGTTGGTGGCAATATGCAGAGGGGCATTGCTGTGCAACACTGTGACACATTTTGACAACAGTCCTCACTGTTTGGTTCGAATAGCTCATTCCAGCTAGTCCCAAAGTATTTTACTATAATGGACACTGTTTACTGTTGTGCCTCTGTCTTGGTAGTGCTCCAAAATTGGCCCTTGTGTATCCTAAAAATGTTTCCACATTGTTCTTGCTGATAGTTAAATTTTGAACACCTTTTTGAAAAGCAATATCAATCCTTTCTATGTCAGGGGTTGATCTGAAGGATCAAATGCTACATCCCATACTTGCTGGAATATAAGGAAGGTACCAAGTGGAATTTGAAGTTATTCATGAGACTACTCAGTTATAGCAATACACAATGCAGTGATCATGTACTGGCCACTCCCAAACAGCAGAAGCAGAATCACAGGTTCAAAAAAATTCAGGCTTTCACTAGAACAAGGCCTCATGGAAAAACACATCTCACATGTTCCTTGTTCTGTATGCAGCTGTCCACCTATTGACCCACTGCCTACAAGACTCACACAATAATATAACCTGGAATGTATTATTGCCATCAGAAAAAAGGCAAAACTTCAGAGAAAATGAGTGCCGAGCGCAAAACATGGCAAAGGGAGAGAATCCATGTATTGGTGCAGTTAATGTGAAATAGGGTTGTATTTTCGTGTGGATGTTTGACGTCCTACCATACAAACCTCAACTTCCAAATCCATCTGTTCTGAGAATTTCAGCGAAAAATTCATTATTACATCTCACACAGTTCAAAATTTAAGAAGGATGAACTATTTTAGAGGAAGAATTAAATAGGCACTTAACAAATACTTCTGCAGGCCACTCACAGCTGTGGCATTTGTATGTCTGTGCTGAAGGGTTAAAGCCTAAACAGGGATAAGTCCTATTCTTCCATGCAAATTGTATTGTTTACTGCTGAGCACACTATGAAAAGTGCACGCTTTCTGCAAACTGCACTGTCCCTTATGTTCAATAACTTTTGAACACATGCTGTAAAAAGTGCAAACATCAAAACAATCATTAGCGAAGAACAGGAACTGTTTGTTGTGGCTCATCCTGATGGCCCTGTCCAGGTATATAAATGTTCTAAACGAAACAAGTGCATTAAGCAAAACTATTGTTTTCTTTCTTGTAAACTTAAAAACTGCTACTGCCACATAAAACACAATGATAAATCCAAACACAGGGCAAATACATTTAAGAGTGTTGTCATCTTTTTTATTTTCTGTTTAAGAAACAAATGACTGTAAATTCTGTATTGTCACAGATGTGCAGAATCCTATCACCTAAAATCAATCGATTACCATTAAAATTACCTCATGTCAGCGGTCAGTGACACAGGCAGGGGACGCAGATTTGGCTGCTCTGAATTAGGAGGCAAAGAGGCAGGGCTGCTACTAATTTGTGACCTGCCCTCTGGCAATTTGTGTCCTTCTCGACCATGACGCTGACTGGAAGGTGACAGGTCCGTCTCCAATGCCATTGAAGACAGATCTGAAGAAGAGCAGTAGAAAAACTTCATTGCTAATTGCTAGGCTCCAACTACATGAGACCTGAAGTTCTCATGCCAATGACTATTAAGATTATGGACTTCAGGAATGTGACACCATGTGGTCTGGTACATGTGTACCAACATTTTGGAGAAACCTGCTGCCTCCGTCTTTAAGAGAGCTGAAAATGATTCCTCCAAAATGTGATTTGGCAAATTCATGCAAGTCTTGTTACAGTTAATCTGGATGTCGGATAATCCAGACCAAAATATGATAAATGAAAGATGCTCTTCACAGTTGAATATATACTTTAAAAGACACATGGTGTTTAGGAAGGCAGATGAGTCATTTGTCTGTTCAGACAAAACTTGACAGTTTCTTCACACAAGCAGTACTTCTGAGTCTTCTATCATTAAACAAATGTATTGTCTTTTTATGGTTTTTAAATATAGGCTCTACAGTGATATTTTGTTATTTATTTTCATCACCACTACCTATATAATTAAACTTTCCATTTATTTGTTTTTGTCTTCTAGGGCTACCTTTTGCTCCACTATTCTGGATTATTGCTTAATCTGGATGACCTCTCCCCACAAATACTACTAATTAGGGGGAGATTGAAGTACTTCTACCACACCACATGGTGTCACATTACAGAGGACCACCAGGTAACCTTTGCAAATTGTTCAACAGGCTCAATGTTTCACCCAACTATGTGATATGCTGAGACTTTCATCCCATTCGGAGTCATAAAGCAACCAAATACATTCCACACAGCACACCATAACAAAGACAGTCACAAGCATCCCCTGAGAACCAGCAACATCAAAACATCAAACTGAACATGTGGTCTGTTTCCTGTGAATTCCAAGACATAAAACACTTATGTATACGAGCACATGCACGAGATCTGACCCACAGAGTAATATGGAATCAGTTATGCAAAGTTCGTTCCTTACAATTATGTGGCAAGGCCCCCTGATGTTTCTGCATAAAGTGACACATCGCCAAGCCTGGCTGAAATTCCTGTTCCCACAAGCACACAACAAACGATCAGATGCAGGCTTCATTCACAAGGATGAGCAAACACTATCATGTGTATATGTAAGTTTTCAAATGCAGGAACAAATTAAACCCACTTTGTGCTAGTCTGGGCTGTAGGGAGATGATTAAATCATTCCCAGCCAAATTTTGTGATGAAATCTTGCACTGTGGTGGCAGTGTGTGGGCAGGCATTGACATGAAGCATCACAACACCCTGACTAAGCACGTCACATCACTTGTTCTGGATCACATGATGCAGTTTCTTAAGTGTGTTGCAACAGACACCTGCATTGATTGTTGAGCCTTGAGGTAAGAATTCCACAAGCAGAACGCGTTTTCCACCACAAAATATTGTGTGCATGATCTTGCAAGTTGAAATGGTCTATTTGAATTTTTTATTTATTGGCGGTGATGTGTGCCTCCATTCCATGGACTGCTGCTTCAATTCAGGGGTTACATGTGACACCATTTCTCATCTCCTGTGACTGTGCAGTTCAAGGAATCATCACCTTGCTCACTGTATCATGTCAGAAAGGTCAATGCACTGGCCTGCCGTTTCATATTGTGTTCATCTATAAGCATCTTCACACCCAGCATGAATATAATTTCTGGGGATGAAGTTTATCAGACACAATTTCGTGAATAAGTGACCATGAAATTTGTGGAAAATGTAAGTGACAAAATGGTGAATTGTCTGTTCTCTTGAATCTTCATTAACCACAGATGGTCGGCTGTTCCCTGGATCATCATGCACAATTTTGCGTCTTTAATTAAAGTGTCTCACCCATCTCTGCACCATTGAATCACTCATGACATGTTCTCCACACACTGCACAGAGTCGACAAATGTCAGTCAGTTTCATGTTTCTTGCATTCAAGGAATGGATTACAGACCGAATTTCACATGTGTCATGCTTCTCGATTTACTTAAAGATTGTAAACACACAGGACGATGAGTAAACGCGGCTCAATTGTCTCCAAATGGCATCCGTGCCTTCCAAAAGGACCAACAAATTCTGCATGCATGTGCACCATAGTGACTGCAGCGCTGCAGTGGCAATATGTGCAAACCAAACTTATTTTGTGGGTATGCCTAATATGAAACCTCAGATTTTCAGAACCAAATATCGTACATTTTTTGACATACAGTACCTGGACTCACGAAAGTATGCATGGCTCACCTGTGTGGCAAGTTCAGCAATACTGCCAAACTTAAGAGAAGACAGCAGTGAAACTGGGAACCCCACTCTTAAGAAATGAGTTGGGGACCAAGATGTTACCACAACACAAACAAAATTAAATTCCTGAACACATGATGCATATTGTTGGTAACACTGTGCATAATAATACTGCATCGAGCATCAGAGTACACCTAACCACTACATAATTATGGTGATAAGAGTAAATGAAGTTTACAGTATGAGGGCTAAAGATGCCGTGATGATGACACTGAGCAGTCTAGTACACTGGTACCATTCCTTCAGCAGATTTGTCCAAGAATACTGACACTTATATAATGTCTCACCACAGAAGACCCAACTCTTAAAGATCTGTCTCTAACCTATGTGTCACTAAATAAAACAAAAAATGCGGTGATACAATGAAGTGCAGACTCAGACAATTACAACAGGCCACAAGCAAACAGTTGCAACATGCACACAGATGGCAGAGTGGACGTACAGTCAAGTCTCTTCCGGAGCACACACCACGCGAGGACTGTCCAGTAGCATGCAGACAAACAAATTTCACATTATGAGTTCAATTTTATACAACACTGTTACACTCAACTTAGTTGTGGATATGAGGGAGAGTCAGTAAACAGGTCACAAATGGAAATAATAAGTTTTCTATGTGTATCACTAGGTAGCAGACATGTATGCACATGTTCAGAGGCTGGTTTCAGTAGTCAAAATGGTGACAGTGCTTGAGGAGTATACTACCGAAGAGAATTGTTCTGTTGTGCATTTTTTGTGTGCAAACAGGATCAATACAAAGAATATTCATAAATAAATGTTCCTTGTTTATGACTGAAGTGTTTGTCACATAAAGTAGTTCACAACTGGGTCTATAAATTCTCAAGGACATTTTAATTTGCAGATGATGCCCGACCAGGTTGCCCTGTTCAGATTGTGAGAGAAGCAACTGTGCAGCAGGTGCAAAAGTTGATTCGAGCTGACAGGGGCATAATGATTAATAATGTAGTAACTGCACTAGGGTGTTCCATGGTTTAGCATACAGCATAATGCATGACTGTTTGATGTTCAGAAATTCTGTGCATGCTCGATGCCCATAGAACTGAAGGATCAAGAAAAAATTAACCAAATGGATCTGTCCTTGCAACATCTCTTATGGTAAGCAGATGTAGGCGAGGATATGCTTCACAGGATTGTTACTGGTGATGAATCATGGGCTACAATTCATAGAAAATTTCCAGGCGAACTGGCAAGAGGGGTACTGCTTCATCATGACAATGCCAGACCCATACTGCCTGAGCAATCCAGGAGAGAATTCAAGAACTATAGCTGGAACCTCCTGAACATCTGCCTTACAGCCTGGACTTGGCCGCTACTGACTTCCATCTGTTTGGTCTGCTAAAAAACCACTTTGGTGGCAAACGTTTTGCTGATGAAGAAAAGGATGAAACAGAGGTGCAGTAGTGGCTGATACAACAGTCAGAAGGCTTTTATGCTGCAGGTTTTGATGCACTGGTATACCGATGGGACAAGTGCATCAATGTTGATGTAGGATATATCAAGAAATAAATATTTCTTCAGGGTTTGAATATCATGTTTTACATTTAATATCCATGTGTGACCTATTTACTGACTCTTCCTTGAACAACACAGCCCTGCATAATGTACTGGATGCATTCTTGAAAACATCTATACTGCAAAACTCCATAATGTGAACCCTATTTTTCCATTGATTCCAATGTTTTAAATAAAGATATGTTCTTACAGAAAAATGTACAATTCACAGTTATAATAAAAATGAACTTAATTAAATGCCACTTAAAATGCAATTCATTTCTGTACTCATTTAGGGGCACACTTGAACCTGGTAGCCTCTTTCCAGATATCTTGAACCACAATCACAAACAGATGGGAATTGCAACCATGCTACCAGCCATGTACATGTACGTAGGCTGGCCAGCAGCAAACTACATGTCCTATGTCATGAACATGTGCACATGTGTGACACAAATTTCTCTACAAATGGATAGGTTTGTTGTTCTGCATTTAGGGTTTGATGAGAATTTTAATATTTATTCAAAATTTCCATAAGGGAGAATTTATGTCTCATACTGCATTAAGACAAAGTTTATAAGTTCTATAAGAGCAAAATTCCATAACAATTTATGTCCACACTGCACTTGCTGTCAGATACCACATACTACAGCAACTCTGTTCAACATCTGGCACCCTGTTCTCACCCTTTTTCTTTACATGGGTAGGGAATATTATAATGGGAGTTACTCCCACCCTCTGTGTCAACGACCATTTTTAAACTATACGGAGTGACTTTTGAGTACTGATTTCTCAGTACCCTCAGAAAATGTATGAACAAATCAGCTTCAGTAACAAGCTTCGAAAATAGACAGAATGGCTGAAGTTGCAAAGAAAAGAAAACTGTTGTGTGTGGAAGATAATGTTAACGTCATAAAACAAACTGAGAGTGGAATAAAAAGAAAATGTGTGCCAGGAATTCAGTTTAGTTAATTCTATAATTAAAATTTATGCCAAAACAGGGAAGAAATGGATCACAAACTAAATGATTACAGAAGCCAGAATGGAGGGATGTGGCTGAAGGGCTAGTGAAATCTGATTTCATCCCTTCATCAGTTGGTACAACACTCATTTATGATATAATTTCTACAGTCCCTTGAGAGACATGATATCTGAATATGACTGCATATAACTCACACAGGTTCTATAAAAAGCTCTGTAATAAAACTACCTTCAATGAGCAAAACTGTTAAAAGTGAAAATGAATCAGTACTCAAGACTGGACTTAAATATACCAGAAAGATATCATTTGTAAACTGAAACAACAAATACTCTGCAATAAAAGTAATACAGTATGTTAATATAATTTCATAATTCTGTGTATATTTTTTTTACTGCTAGTGGGGTGGGATTAAGTCCTTTGTACTGCGGTCACTTCTGGCCTATTGTACCAGCCCCAGATGATAGGTGAGGATGATTGTAGAGCAATTGGTGGAATGAAGATTGGCAGGGGAAACCAAAGTACTCGGAGAAAACCTGCCCCAGCGCCACTTTGTCCACCACAAATCCCACTTCACCAGACCTGGGCCGCCGCAGTGGGAAGCCAGCATCTAACCGCGTGAGCTATGGCGCGGCCTCTGTGTATACTTACATCAGCCACACATACTCACTGGCATCTGGAGAGACACATAATTTCCCACCAGCATATGAATACCAGTACTACATAGAAAACGGAACCTACTAACTTTCTAATGATGACACAATGGTATAGATCATTAACTGAAGACAAATTACCATGGTTCATGGTTTGGCAGGACTCTTTTAAGTTGCTAACATTTCTGAGAAGCCTGCTGCCCTTCTCTTCAGGACAGAAGGTACATTATGCTGGAATGCACAAGGATTAGGCTACAGAGTACACAGTGGTCTCACCTCATTGAGCCATTCTGTTCGATATATAGTGCTAGAATGAGGTGGCTACTCCAGTATGTGTTTTGTGCATTATGTTGGCTGCTGGCACCTGTATGTCCCTTACGCTTTCCACTGCTTATTACTATAGTGTAGGCATTTCAGTTTCTCAATACATGTGCTGCAGTATGAAGGCACAATTACACAAGTATCATTATACTCACCAGGAGTCAAGAAGTTGGGATCAATGGGTTTTGAAGTGTCGTCACATTCCTTGAGTTCCTGGTAGTTGGTGAGGTGAGACCAGAGGGCTGACTTTCCCTGCAAAACACCATCACAGTGTCTCACTGTCTACCTTAGGAAACGCCCTCCCTCACAGACAAGAATAACGAATTTGGTTCTGGGAAGTATAAACTGCCAGAGACAAAATTTAATTTCATATAAAAGCAATTTCATGGCAACATGAACACTGGAGTGCATATAAGATGGGCCTAGTATATTCAGTTGCATAATTTATGCCACTCAACAGTTTATGCACCTTTATCTTTTGAAAATTTTAAATACTGCATTTTCACCATTGATAATATTTGACCAATGCATAATGTTTGCAAAAAATGATACTTAAGTTAAATTCTTTGAGGAAAAATGGTATGGGGAACTTTCATATGTTTTCCCCACAAATTATGCATTCTGATATATTGGGTTTTTGGACTTTATCCATCATCCTGGTCTTTAAGATAACTAATAAAAACACGACGTTTCGGAAACTGGACGTCCAGTGATTGAGCCTAGCTCCTTCTAACGGACCCAACAGAATAGGTGTTTTCCTTCGCCTGAGGACGGAAACAGATCCAGTTTCAGAAACGTCATGTTTTTATTAGTTATCTTAAAAACCAGGACGATGGATAAAGTCCAAAAACCCAATATATCAGTGTGTTATACACCATCGTCAGAATCCTATAGTAACTACTTAAATTATGCATTGTTTGAAATAATATTAAGGGACATTTGCATCTCACTGTTCATTAATGAATTGCACAGTGAGGTCCATAGGCATGAATATTCATACTGAGCTGCCTCATCAAACTCCACCTTAAACACATTATCTGAAAATTATGTGTCAACAGGAACTTTAATGCTGAATAACAGGTTCTCACAAGAGTGACTATGAAGAGTAGGAACTTCTGGATCTGGTGTGGACTTCTGCTGCCTCTAATTCAATTGTAGCTGCCAGAACCTTGTGTGTAGAGCTACATTCTGCAAAATGGAATTTGCATATTTTACACTCCACAACTTTCATACATCACTTCTTGAGTAAGTAAATGTGTAAGTTATTCAGGTACTGTATACAGGCTAGGCCACTCACTACAGCCTGGAACATAGTGGTGGGGGATGGACAGAAGTATGGTACATGCACTAGACTGCACATTAGTGACAGGAATAAATGGAAAGGTGTTGGGAGGTGATGTGGGATACAGACTATTATAGTGACAGAGTAGCAACGTACATTATATGTCACGTGGGAGGACATTGCAGGCACTCCAGCAGATGGTTAGCTGACTGAGACAAGAGACTGAGATCAGAGAGTGGCATTACAAATGTCAGATTCCACATCCAAATGGCAGTCAGTAGTTAGACAGACACTTTCTGGGGCACTGTGTGATATGGCAGAGGAATGTGCTGCCCCTCTCTTCAGGGTGTGAGCATGAGCCCAGCATGGTACAAGTGGTTCTGATGTAGGGAAGGAGGACAGAAGATAAGGGCAGACAAATGCAAGATGACAGTAAAAACTAGCTGATCACTTCTTTTCACAACTGCATACAATGCTGCAGAACAAGATGAAATACCAGTTCACTAACTCAACACATTTTTTTATTGCTAGTGGGGTGGGGATAAGTCCCTTGTACTGTGGCCACTTCCAGCCTATTGTACCAGCCCCAGATGATAGGTGAAGGTGATTGTGGAGCAATTGGTGGAATGAAGATTGGCAGGGTAAACCGAAGTACTCGGAGAAAACCTGCCCCAGCGCCATTTTGTCCATCACAAATCCAACTTGACCAGACCCGGGATCAAACCTGGGCCGCCGCGGTGGGAAGCCAGCGACTAATCGCTTAAGCTATGGTGCGGCCTAACTCAACACCTTACTGTCATGTAGTACAGCTTGACAATTCAACACCATTTATACAAAATTCACTAACTGGATTCTGTCTTTATCCAGCTCAGTTTAGTTCACATCCTCACAGCCCATTTCCTAAGATCCTCTCATCTCCATTTCATTCACACAAGATGGCTCCCTGAAGACACTGGTCCAGCCCAGTGCATGACATGACAGCACCAGAACCAACCTGTTTTTTCTGCAGTCCATGTGACCAAATCCGCTCCAGAAGGTCACACAAGCTTGCAATGAGTGTATTTTCTTCCACTCCTTCCAGTGAACTCTCCCCACTACCATGCCCAAGTTCCACAGCTTCAGTTCCCATTTTTTCCACCAACATACGTTTTGTCTTGCTCTTGCAGTCCTGCAAACATATGGCACAATACACATCATTAACCTTTACTGTCATGTGTGGTGCAGCTGCGCTTTCTCCATACTAGTATCCCTACTCACAGGCTGCTAATCATGTAGAAACAGGAGATGCAGAATCTCCTGTTCCTGGACACTAAGGGTCAAACAACTAACGCATGTTCGAAGGATGGCAATGTACTTGAGCAACGAGTGAGAACTGTATAGTGTAGCCATTTTCAGTAAAGTCAATAGTGAAACACCCAAACCAATGCAGTGGCAATTGCTTCACAATTAGGCCTCACCTTTAACAATGTCTCCACAAAGGTCCAGTTGGTCTGTGCTACCCGTGCAGGACTCATGTCGTTTCTCAACTTGGGCTGCCGCAAACTGATCCCTGTGCTGCTGACCCTCTGTAGTAATCCCACAGTGTCGGCTGTTCTCTCACCATCTACTGGTTCATGCTGCTCTATGTTCTGGTGATGGTGACAATGATGACCAGTGCGCCACTGCATAGTTTTACGTTTTTGAGATCTGCAACATCAATTGGACAGACTCTTGTTCCCTCACAAGCATGGAAGTGGGGAAAATCAGAAAATGAGATTTTAGTTTTCCATTGAGGTGCACATTCAAGTTGCAGGTTATGACACAGTGTAGTCTGGCAGGCTGACACAACTGTTTCAGAGAAACATGCTGTGTCTGTCAGGATTAGACAGTTTTTGGAGTTTGTCCATAATCTGGTAATTCTACACAATGCAATGTTTCATAACATGGCTCTGATTCCATCCTCAGGCAAAAGGGTGAGAGGCATCTATTCTGCAAAGCAATTAGAATGAGCTAACCTCAGACACTTGACAATCCAAGCCAGTTTGACTACCCCTATATGGTCAGCCAAAAGTTCCTGGGCATGTACAGTGGATGAGTACATTCAGGCAGCCTCTGTACATGAATACAAATACATTTCACATATTTACTTAAGTTACAATAAATGGTGGAAATGAACCCCTATGTGCTTGCAGACATGCATCTACACATCTTATTCTGTTTGCAAGGACACACAACATTTCAATCAGAGGGATATTCCTGATGAAATTTGTGATGGTCTCCTTCAGTTCAAGGAGAGTTTGAGGACTGTTCCTGTATGCCACGCATCTCATTGCTCCCCACAGATAGTAATCGGGGGGTGTGAGGTCTGGCGACCGCAGTGACTAGATTCTGTCCCTGGCTGCACTGCACAGCAGCATCCTGTCAAATGTAGCAGTGGGCACTTTCACCACTTTTAAGTGTTCAATGAAAGGGTAAAGAATCACTTCACAATAACGTTCCAAGTTGATGTCAGTGAAAAATATGCAGAAGATTACCCAATTTCATGATATGGCACATAATACACCATCCTTCCAATCATGTAACAGTGCATCCTTGAGCTCATGTGGCTTAGTCGCTGACTAAATGTGGCTGTTTTCGCTGTTGTTGCGTAACAAGATTAATGAAATCATGCCTCATGCACAAAAAATGTGACGTTCAGAATATCCTACCCATTGGCGGTAATAACGTTTCTAAAACCACTGGCAATATTCAACACATCCGACACTGCCCCTTTTTTTCAATTCATGCATTGATGTTATCTTGAAGGGAAGCAGGCACAAATGCTTCTTCAGCATGCTTTGTGCACAGCAGTAAGTGACACCTGTCTGCTGTGCCTATTTATGAACATTAATGCAAGGGTTATCCAGAAAGTAAGTCCCGAGGGGCTATTGAAAAAGAAACAAGAATTTATGAGTATTTCCTAACCATTTATATTGCCATTTGATGTATATATTGTACACTACTTTTTAACATAGTTTCCACCACTGGTGAGGCACTTGCCGTAGCGGGACACCAGTTTTTGTAACCCTGCATCGTAGAATGATGCCACCTGTAATGCAAACCACATGTTAATGGCTTCTTTGACCTCATCGTCATCGTGGAACCGCCAGCCACCAAAGCTCTTCAAATAGAAGTGACATAAAGAAATGGCTCAAAGATAACAGGAGTGGCCAATCAGAGCCAAGGACAGGGATATGGAGGAGAGAGCCAGATTGGTTCAGAAAAGGAGGAAGAAGTGTAATGCAGAGCTCAGTTACAGCCAAAGGTTCTCACTGACCATAGATCTGACTGGGCCCACTAACCATCTCTAACCTGCTTCTTCTACCCCCCCCCCCTTCCATTCTTGGTTCACTTGTACCCCATAGATGGAGGCACATAGTATTACTGTCCTCACCTGTGAACAGGCTCCTTATTAAGAGCAACTGGGTCCAGCAAAGGGAATACACCTGAGTGCTGCTGTGGACCAGCAGTCTGCAAGACTTCCTGAGGGCTGGCCACCACAATGTCCACTGATGCCAGACGCTTCTCCAACAGTAATTCTGTGTCCCTAATGGTAGTGCAGGGCTCATAGCCTGGTGTGCGTACCAATGCCTCCCCAAACCGCTTTCTGCAAAACAGTATGTAATAAAATTAGGCCCTACCTTCCAGAGGACCATGAAGGACAGCAGCAGTGGCTGGAACTGTCTTATCTTTACATATACACACCACATTCCTTGTGAGAAGGTGAAGATCATGCCTGCCTGCACTTCCTCTCTGAAGCAACTGAATCCATTGCAAGGAAATCTGATGTTCAGCAATAACACCAAATGCCAGTCTAACAATATCCCTAGTTTACATGAGGTTAAAAACAGTTTACTTACTATCCAGAAATGGCTTATCACACCTAAAATAAAAATGGTACATAATACAAAATACAGGTCCCATGAAGACCTATGATGTTTATGCAAAAAATTTTTTGATACAGTACATACTTCTGTCTAGTGTCTCCAGACATGGTCAGTGTTACTGTCAGTCTATTGTCTCCAGATATGGTCAGTGTTACTGTCTGTCTACTGTCTCCAGATATGGTCAGTGTTACTGTCAGTCTATTGTCTCCAGATATGGTCAGTGTTACTGTCTGTCTACTGTCTCCAGACATGGTCAGTGTTATTGTCTGTCTACTGTCTCCAGACATGGTAAGTGTTACCGTCAGTCTACTGTCTCCAGATACAGTCAGTATTACTGTCTGCCTAGTGCCCCCAGATGTGGTCAGTGTTGCTACTGTCCAGTGCTCCTGATAAAGCCTATGTAGAATTTTCTGGTCAGTCTCTGTCTAGTCAGGTCAGGGTGCAGAATCAATTTCTGTGTTGTTGGGTGAATTCTTGCCCTCCTCCCACGTTGAGGTGTTCATGAGAATGTTTGGTAGAGGTCGCCTACAACTTAACATGGGCTCTAAACCTAGTGTGTGTTGGTTCTGGCCATGGATTCTTCACATTCTGACAGTTCTATATTTGGAAGAGGTTCAACTTTCACTCTGTGGGCAGAAAAATCTGCATACATATCCAACTGGGAATGAAACTTGCAATCTTCTGAATGACACAGTCCTCCCCCACCCCAAAATTCATTTGCACATTCTCCATTCAGCCCAAGTGCTCCTGCAATAAAAATACATCATCCACCTGGTGCTACTAATGTCATAAGTTGTGTTCCATCCTATTATGAGTTGTCTGTTACAAGCTGTACCTGAGGAGGCGTATCCTTCGGTCAAACACACGCAAGTTTGGCTCCATCTCACTCCAGCTGGCCATGATCTTGTTGTCAATCAGTGTGGCAAACATTTGGCTCTCAATGAATCGTGACAGGAATGGCAAATGCTGCTCAGGTTGGTCAGACAGGAATGTGGCCTTGTCAAAGTTCTGCATCGTGTCTCTGTTATTCAGCCACTGTTCCTTGTCCTGGCAGCAAACATAACCTCAAAAGAGACAGTCAAAACAGTGGCACAGATCACACTCTGCAATGCTGCTGGCCCTAACTGCTGTTACTCTGACATATAAACCTCAGTCCAATGCAGGATTCTGAACACTTAATGATTATGCCTCCAGACCTTCCAACCCTCTGTTGCCTTGGTAATTTTTTAATATATTTCTGAGGTGGGAAAAAGATTTGAGGAAGCTGACAGGTGAGAGAGCCCTACTGTTATCAGAGATTGTGGAAGGTAGAGGCAATAGATCTCATCAGTCTCAAACCAAACACCTCTGGCACAGAAGCCAGATGTCCTGTAGACATGAAAGTCCTGCTCTAATAAGCTCCACTGAAATATATTTAAAACTGCCAAGTCTTGAGCAGATCCTTCTTTAATGCCAGTGAACCAGCTGCAGAGGTAATTTAGCACGAATGACATGGAAAGGTGAACTGGGAAGGTTGGGGTACGAAGTGACCATGGTCTATTAAGAAATTTAATTCCATAATTTACTCAGAAAGACAGAGGAAAAACACAAACACCCTCAGTCACAAGAGCTGATAGATAGCTGAGTTCTAAACAGAGTATCTCTCAAATAATAGCCAGAGACTGTGTGAGATCAACACACAAACTGAAAATCACAATGATCCTTGATCTAGGTCAAGACTTTTTGCTTCAAGGTTTTAGGGGAGGGCGCCATGTGACACAGATCAGAATGTTCTTAACAAAAAATGCTGAAGAAAATGGCATATACCTCTCTATGATGTAAATGAATATACAGGATATATGGATGAAAGGTATCCAAAATAAAAAAATGTATATCTCAGAAACTGTCATACATGTATCTGGTTTCTGTCTTCGGAAAGAAAAATTCTGAAAGCTTTCTTTCATGCCTGGCTTACGCACATGCACCAGCTGGTGACCTTCAGCGAGCTCAGTAATGATGTCAATGCCACAGGAACAGGTTCAATGAGTGCTGTGGCTAGCAGAGTTGCAATCTCTTATGGCTGTCGAGTGTCATTTTAGAATGCAATATGGATGTCAACATCCTAAATGGAAAAGCATTTGGTTCTGGGACAACAAACTGAGGACTACAGGTAGTCCGCTGCGTGTAAAATCTCCTGGAGAGACACGGACCTCTGAAGAAAATCTCAATCACATTTGAGAGGTATTCCAGTGAAGTCCATGCAAATAAATTTGTGCTGCTAGCTTGCAGTTGCATACAAATTCCACATTCAAAATAAGTGCATGATGTGCTACATAAAAGGCTATGCCTAAGAGCATACAAGATTCAAATGATTCATGCACTAAAACCAAGTGACCAAGTAGGATGCACATACTGTGCTGCAGACATGCTAGAAAAAACTGATGTGCCACCCGATTTCCTCCACCAAGTGTGCTTCTCAGATGAAGTGACATTCCACTTCACTGGAGTGGCAAACAGGTATCACTGCAGGATTTTGGGCAGTCAAAATCCATATGCCTCAATTACCACCTCAAACTATCCTCCAACAAGATGGGGTGCCACCACATTTCTGCCACCATGTTAGAAATCACCTGGATGGAGTTATGGCTGAGAGATGAATCAGCAGAGGTGGAACAATCGCATGGCCTGCTCAGTTCCCAGATTTAACCCCACTGGACTTCTTCTTGTGGGGTTATGTGAAGAACATTGTCTACCAGGTTAAGATCAATGACCTTCAACACCTGAAAGCCTGCATAAGGGACACTGTGGTTACACTAACATCAAACATGCTTCAAGCAACATGGAATGAGGTCAAATATCATCTGGAGATTTGTCATGCCACCAAAGAAGCCCACATTGAAATTTACTGAGAAAGTTATATACTCTTACCTTTGTAATGGTGTAACCCATATATGTGTATAATAAATGCATTCTGAGATATAATTATTTTATTCTGGATACCTTTCATCAGAACACTCTATGGCTCATCAGTTCATATGAACACCCTACATCCATAAATAAAGTTACAGAAGTTCATAAAAACATAAACAAAACACAGAGAATATTTTATAAAATATGCCAAGAAAATTCAAGAAAAATTAGACCTTTAACACATGAAACTTATCTGCAGAACAAAACACTGTGAATCTGTACAACAAATTGCATAAAGCTATGCATGATGAGCCTGACAGAAGACATTTTGCAAGTCACAGGACCAACAGAAATGCAAGCAACATACGTAATTGTGGGAAACTCTGCTGCCCTCAAACGAGATACTGGATGACTGGAATAAAGGATCAATAATGCCAACTTAAAAGAAACTCTGCCATAATACATAGGACAAACACATCTCAGCCACTGCTCAAATCAATTAATGAATTTTAATTAGTGAAGTGGGAAACATTACAGATGCTACACTCAGTGAGCAGCAATATGCATTTCACTAATAAACATTCAAAATAACTTTTACGCTGCGATAACCAATTCAGAAACATAGGGAATGTAACACAGATATGGCAACTGTATAGTGAAACCCTGTCCCTACATTCCTGCATTCTTTCATAACTTATATTTTATGACTTCTTCAGCAGTTCTTGAGTTAATATGTGATAAGAGATGAAGGCAGGACAAGCTTACTGGTACATTTTTGCACCTTCACATTGTGAACATACCTACAACTGATCCTATTTCACTCACACAGTTACTGCATAAGTCTACAGCCTGTTCCTGCCACATGGAGTTAGTTAAAATATAAGAGCAGGAGGAAGTATATGAGAGGCACAGCATATTACATGGAACCTGGGTAGGAGAAATCTACTGGAAAGGAGCCACTTGGATGGCTACTATGCAGCTGAACAGTTGTGAGAATGTGAAGTGGGTTTATGAGTATGACAGGGCATGGAGATCAAACACTGTGGTCGAGCGGAGTGCTCCTGCTTCATGTCTGGGAAAACCTAGTTTCAGATCCTTGCCTGGAGCCTGGCTATAGCAGTTGAGGTTTTTCATGGTTTCCTTCAGTTCATCCAGACTTCTGGGACAGTATCTCACACTAGGCCATGACCACTTCCTTCCATACCCTTAACAAATTCATTATTCCAATTCAGTATAGGAAACCCTCATTAATCCGGTTACATTTAATCCGGATGTCGGATAATCTGGACCGAAATATGAAAAATGCTGTTTGCAGTTGAGTACATACTTTAAAAGAAACATGGCGTTTAGGAAGGAAGATGAGTCAATTGTCTGTTCAGACAAAACACGACAGTTTCTACAAACCTGCATTATGACGTTCAAAAGAAGAATGACTTCTGAGTCTTCTATTGATAAATATATGTACTGGCTTTCTATAGTTTTTAAATAAAGGCTCTACAGTGATATTTTTATTATATTTACTCTTAACAGCACTATTTATATCATTAAATTTTCCATTTATAGTCTGAATGTTTTTGTCATTTATGGCTACCTTTTGCTTCACTAATCCTGGCGACCTCCCCCTCCAAATGATTCCAGATTAGTGAGGGCTTGCTGTACTATCAATACATATGCCATGTAGCCTAAATTACTAAAAACATTATTACATAAATCACAAACAAATAGAGAAGACAGACTGACCACTGACCTGGTTGGGTTGTATCACAAAATGCTCATAAGCTGAAAATATATATACAAATCGGTTCAGGAACACTTCCCGCACAGCATTGTTGAACCTCAGATCTTCAACATACTGTTCATGCTCTGAGAGCTTACATTCAGTACCATTCACTTGACCACTATCATCCAGCGAGACACCTGTACGCTCAACAATGGCAACGATTCGCTGTAGAGCATCTGACATGCCTGCATCTGAGTTGTGTGACCAGGAGTGTTTGCGACGCATTAGTTGACCAAAGCCACCTGGTAGTGTGCAGCTGGAGGTCATATTGCTACTGGCATGTGGCACTATGCGTTCATTGAGGTTCCTGTGGCATACATATAGACAGTGTGAGGTTCATTCAGAATAAACCATAATCTCCATGATTTATTCCAGCCATCTTACAGTGCATACACTCATCCACCTCACTCTTCACTCCTGCACTACATGTTTCGGCACAAAGGTGCCATCCTCAGGTGCTTTTCGATTTACGTTAAACTACTTCACTGCATGCCTTGTCGTCCTCATACTAAAATAACTAAAATATGTGTCAAATAAATTTTAGTATGAGGACGACAAGGCATGCAGTGAAGTAGTTTAACGTAAATCGAAAAGCACCTGAGGATGGCACCTTTGTGCCGAAACATGTAGTGCAGGAGTGAAGAGTGAGGTGGATGAGTGTATGCACTGTAAGACAGCTGGAATAAATCATGGACATAAATCAGTGCAACAGGACGCTAAAATATAACAAAACCATTATCTGTTGATACTACTGCTTTGCTTACGTCACAAAACTGCGTGGTCCAATTTTTATAATGGCATGCTGCTTATGGTCAATGGCACATCTTAGCAGTTCCATGTTTGCCTTCATTTGAATTATTAACATGCTAAACACGTGGATAACAGGAAGCTACACAATGTATTAAGAACGTTTCACCAACTCACCAAACGTGATATTATATTGTGATCTTCCTGGTTACAATATTGTGCAATCTAGTATGTGGGTACCAGATGTGTAAAGAACACTTGCTTAAAATTTGACATACCTTTAGAAATCAGTCTCACTCTAGTTGAGCATTCTGTGAATTGAAAGTTGTCTGCAATTCACTGTCCATTCCTGCTTGGTACAAGGTGTGATCAAATAATTTCCAGACTGACCATGAGATGATATTACTGCTGTTAGCATGAACTTCTGCAGCTAGGTGTAGTAGAGTACTCTGCTGAGATATTTCCTGCTTAGAATACAATTGTAGCATGTGTAATTGCTGAATAATATCTTGATAAGTACAGGCATGAGTGGTTCCATTTGCGATTTTTGTGTACCCAGAAAATGAGATTTAAAGATGTCACCATGATTCAAGTAAAATCACAGGACGCATTTGCTGAATTTCGAACAGATGATTTCAGGAAATGCTTCGAACTGTGGCATGGCCACTGGGCTTGTATATAAGTCCCAAGGCAACTACTTTGAAAGGACAGGGTAAGTGATGTCATTGTGGTGAAATAAATTCTGTCTGGAGACTATATGATCACACCTTGCATATCCTCATTAACTTCTGGGCTTGGTGCTGTAGTGTTAATGATATCCTGATGCTTCCTTGAGCTGTGACAATGAATCCACATAGTTCTTATGTTTTTCAGAAGACAGCAGCACCATACAAAATCATGTGTCATGGATTTCTGGACAAAACAATATATTCTGTATTTAGAAAATGGAAACTGACATTTGTGTCATTATTGATAGGTTAATGGGGCACGCAGTAAGATAGTTGGTTGAGGCCCTAAGCTACAAGCTGGAAGGTAGTGGGTTTCAGTCCCAATGAGGTGGACTTTTTTCAGTTCGTAAGATTTGAGGCTTTCACGGCGGTGACTATGAAGAAAGCAGTCTTCTGGGATTTGGCACCGTGTATATGTGCTGTTAACACCACATATACCCAGTGCCAAATCCCAGAAGACTGCTTTCTTTTTTCAGTTTACCTAATCCTTCCAGCCGCACTATGGCCCTGGGGTCGACTCAGCCTCTAACAGAAATGAGTACTAGGAATCTTCCCTCAGGGTAAAGGGCGGCCAGTGCAAATGGCTGACAATCTTACCCCTATTCGTGAGCTGACTGTCTAGAGAAAATGTGGGAGCCTTGATGTCTCACAGTCCTGTGGGCTTTCACAGCCTGTTACAGGGATAGTTTACCTTTTACTGATGGGATAATTCAGAACACTATCCTTAGGAAAACAACTGCAATACTTGTACAGTCAATAGTTACAATGTGAATTACCCTGACTCACCTCACTGACTGTCCACTGCTCACTGTGTGTTTCATAAGCAGTTCTCTTAACTCGCCCACAAACTCTGCATGCTGGGGGAAGCTTGGCAGCTCTTCCGGTAACTGGATGGTTTGGCTATCAATGTCCACATAGCACAAGTTGGCCTGAGCACACAAATGTCATTTCTTACACGAAGCTCTTTATATGCAAACACTGTGTTACTCTTCGCTCCTTGATTCATCACACATAACCATCAACAGGCAAAAAATATCATTACACAAACCAAGAAACTCTGTATATTTTATCAAGGTTTCAAATCAAAGTGGTAATTATTTGTACCAAACCCTTTTGACATTAAAAAATTTGCATTTTTCCCACAGTGCATTTATATGTTTTGTATATTTTCAAAATAGTGATTATTTCTGTAAAGAGCATCTACTGATTGATCTTTGTAATGAAGACTCAACAAGTCTGTGAGAGGGAGAGACTAATCTTTACATATTAATTAGATGAACTTCAGTCTTTAAAGAACAAACTTTTATATGGCAAGACAGAAAGAGAGATGAATCCAGTAGACTGTTACTCTTGACTCAAACACATGAAAAGCATCCTAAGTCCGAGCTACTGAAAATACAATTAAATAAATGTGACTAAAACACTGACCTCACTTGCAATCTTGAGCTGTGATTCACTACAGCTGTGGAGGCCCATTACAAATGGTACAGGCGCATCGAGGAAGTGTTGCAGTGAGGCAGGCAAGATGGGAACGTACACATGCTGCCACGAGAATGGAAACAGCAATGCCGTCACTGACTCAGCCACTAGCATCAGGCGGTGGTAATCTGCATCATAAATGGGGTATGTCATTAGGTGACTTGGATTCGGACATGTCTGTGCGAAAGGTAAAGGACACAAAACTCTGGCCTCAATCTAGTGGCATGGTTAAAAATGAAGTGTTTATATAATTTGTACTAGTGCCATGAAATGTGCCTCAAGTTAATGACTCTAAATTATTACCTGAGGAACATAATAGGACTTGGTGCTCCAGAAGGACACATGTGAACAGCTGTGTGAGGCAGTCCACTCCCAGCAGGGTGAACAACTCCCGCAGTGAGAAGTCAAACAGTGGCAGTTCCTCAATGGAGCCAGGCCTCTGAATAACCACACTGTCTGCCAGAGGGCAGGAGAAGCACACAGTACGTCCAGGCTGCGGAACTGGAACTTCATACAGCAAGTTATGTATGTAACTCTCAATGCTGAGTTGTCCTGGACTAGACGTGGACACCAGCCTGTAGACAATATGATTTTATCACCATATGACCTTGACAATGAGACCTGATGGGACTATTTACAGGACACTGTTATTTCAAATTACACTTACTCAAAATGGGACTAGTAAATAGTCCCACCTGCAAAAGGTGCCATAACAAGGACGGAACAGGGGCTGCGGCATAGCTCAAGCGATTACTTGCTGGCTTCCCACTGTGGTGGCCCGGGTTCGATCCCAGGTCTGGGCAAGTGGGATTTGTGGACAAAGTGGCACTGGGGTGGGTTTTCTCCGAGTACTTTGGTTTCCCCTGCCAATTTTCATTCCACCAAATTCTCCATCATCATAATCGCCCGGGGCAGGTACAATAGGCCAATCAGTGGCCGCCGTGCCGAGTGGACCCAGTTGGACTCCACGCCCCACTAAGATGGAACAGTCTCACACATCCTACATGACTGTGAGACCATAGCTGAATTCAGATTTCATCACCTGCACCCTAACTTCATGAAGCCAAGTTACTACAAAATGTCCCAGTAAGTAATGTACCACATGTCATTTGACGTGCAGAACTGCTAAAGAGCTATACCAGAAAGTGGATACACAACAGACTGAAAATGATCATAGATGAATGAATGAATGGATGGATGCATATGGGATAGGCCTAAACTGGCCCTTGCACCATGACCTTCAATGAGCTGTTGTGGGAAGTGAAATGGTCATGGTGTACGGGTCAGTATGGCCCATATATCTGATTAGCATCTATGTGCTACACATCTTTCCCAGCAAACAGTGTACATAATATGAAGTACATCACTTGAAACTATGCCTGGGTTAGTGATTAATAGGGACCGGATTTTTATGCCCTAATAATCCCTTAAATATGTATGCATTTATGCATGAAAAACTTCCGAAATATGCACATAAAAATTTATACCAAATATTAACATTATTTTAAGACCAACAAATCAATATTTAAGTTCATTTTATGTAATCACTGAATGATTCACTTGCAATAAAAAGCTATATGAAGGGGGACCCAAAAATAACCGGAAACGACCTGTTGTGCGCGCATGCTTTGTAGTTACGAGTTGTGCTGCTAGGTGGTGTTAGCTGGGGGTCTCCCGCGACTGTTAGTGAGCTGGCGTCAGTCTGAGTTAAGTGGTTTGTCTGTGGTGCTCTGTTGTGTGCGTTCCTGTTTCAAACCTTTGGCGATTAGTGAGATGGCCGACCAGAAGGAACAAAGAGT